>NW_027314859.1:0-190170 GCF_023375885.2 Dermacentor andersoni | reverse complement strand
ACACACGCGAGACAGATCGTGGATTTCTACCAAACGACGTGCTAAGCATGCCGATGCTGCTCATTTTAGCACCCGCGCACGCATTTGTGCGAAAACGCGTTTTAAGCATGCACATGCATCTTTTGGTAGACGCGGATGAAGTTTTCTGCAAAACCACAAGATGTGCATGTAAATGGTGCTTTTTGCAGAACGCGCACGTGGATTTCTACCAAACGACGTGCTAAGCATGCCGATGCTGCTCTTTTTAGCACCCGCGCACGCATTTGTGCGAAAACGCGTTTTAAGCATGCACATGCATCTTTTGGTAGACGCGGATGAAGTTTTCTGCAAAACCACAAGATGTGCATGCAAATGGTGCTTTTTGCAGAACGCGCACGTGGATTTCTACCAAACGACGTGCTAAGCATGCCGATGCTGCTATTTTTAGCACCCGCGCACGCATTTGTGCGAAAACGCGTTTTTAAGCATGCACATGCATCTTTTGGTAGACGCGGATGAAGTTTTCTGCAAAACCACAAGATGTGAATGCAAATGGTGCTTTTTGCAGAACGCGCACGTGGATTTCTACAAAACGACGTGCTAAGGCATGCCGATGCTGCTCTTTTTAGCACCCGCGCACGCATTTGTGCGAAAACGCGTTTTAAGCATGCACATGCATCTTTTGGTAGACGCGGATGAAGTTTTTCTGCAAAACCACAAGATGTGCATGCAAATGGTGCTTTTTTGCAGAACGCGGCACGTGGATTTCTACCAAAACGTGCTAAGCATGCCGATGCTGCTATTTTTAGCACCCGCGCACGCATTTGTGCGAAAACGCGTTTTAAGCATGCACATGCATCTTTTGGTAGACGCGGATGAAGTTTTCTGCAAAACCACAAGATGTGCATGCAAATGGTGCTTTTTGCAGAACGCGCACGTGGATTTCTACCAAACAACGTGCTAAGCATGCCGATGCTGCTCTTTTTAGCACCCGCGCACGCATTTGTGCGAAAACGCGTTTTAAGCATGCACATGCATCTTTTGGTAGACGCGGATGAAGTTTTCTGCAAAACCCAGAAGATGTGCATGCAAATGGTGCTTTTTGCTAGAACGCGCACGTGGATTCTACCAAACGACGTGCTAAGCATGCCGATGCTGCTATTTTTAGCACCCGCGCACGCATTTGTGCGAAAACGCGTTTTAAAGCATGCACATGCATCTTTTGGTAGACGCGGATGAAGTTTTCTGCAAAACCACAAGATGTGCATGCAAATGGTGCTTTTTGCAGAACGCGCACGTGGATTTCTACCAAACGATGTGCTAAGCTTGCCGATGCTGCTCTTTTTAGCACCCGCGCACGGATTTGTGCGAAAACGCGTTTTAAGCATGCACATGCATCTTTTGGTAGACGCGGATGAAGTTTTCTGCAAAACCACAAGATGTGCATGCAAATGGTGCTTTTGGCAGAACGCGCACGTGGATTTCTACCAAACGACGTGCTAAGCATGCCGATGCTGCTCTTTTTAGCACCCGCGCACGGATTTGTGCGAAAACGCGTTTTAAGCATGCACATGCATCTTTTGGTAGACGCGGATGAAGTTTTCTGCAAAACCACAAGATGTGCATGCAAATGGTGCTTTTTGCAGAACGCGCACGTGGATTTCTACCAAACGACGTGCTAAGCATGCCGATGCTGCTCTTTTTAGCACCCGCGCACGGATTTGTGCGAAAACGCGTTTTAAGCATGCACATGCATCTTTTTGGTAGACGCGGATGAAGTTTTCTGCAAAACCACAAGATGTGCATGCAAATGGTGCTTTTTGCAGAACGCGCACGTGGATTTCTACCAAACGACGTGCTAAGCATGCCGATGCTGCTCTTTTTAGCACCCGCGCACGCATTTGTGCGAAAACGCGTTTTAAGCATGCACATGCATCTTTTGGTAGACGCGGATGAAGTTTTCTGCAAAACCACAAGATGTGCATGCAAATGGTGCTTTTTGCAGAACGCGCACGTGGGATTTCTACCAAACGACGTGCTAAGCATGCCGATGCTGCTATTTTTAGCACCCGCGCACGCATTTGTGCGAAAACGCGTTTTTAAGCATGCACATGCATCTTTTGGTAGACGCGGATGAAGTTTTCTGCAAAACCACAAGATGTGCATGCAAATGGTGCTTTTTGCAGAACGCGCACGTGGATTTCTACCAAACGATGTGCTAAGCATGCCGATGCTGCTATTTTTAGCACCCGCGCACGCATTTGTGCGAAAACGCGTTTTAAGCATGCACATGCATCTTTTGGTAGACGCGGATGAAGTTTTCTGCAACACCACAAAATGTGCATGCAAATGGTGCTTTTTGCAGAACGCGCACGTGGATTTCTACCAAACGACGTGCTAAGCATGCCGATGCTGCTTTTTAGCACCCGCGCACGCATTTGTGCGAAAACGCGTTGTTTAAGCATGCACATGCATCTTTTGGTTGACACGGATGAAGTTTTCTGCAAAACCACAAGATGTGCATGCAAATGGTGCTTTTTGCAGAACGCGCACGTGGATTTCTACCAAACGACGTGCTAAGCATGCCGATGCTGCTCTTTTTAGCACCCGCGCACGCATTTGTGCGAAAAACGCGTTTTAAGCATGCACATGCATCTTTTGGTAGACGCGGATGAAGTTTTCTGCAAAACCACAAGATGTGCATGCAAATGGTGCTTTTGGCAGAACGCGCACGTGGATTTCTACCAAAACGACGTGCTAAGCATGCCGATGCTGCTCTTTTTAGCACCCGCGCACGGATTTGTGCGAAAACGCGTTTTAAGCATGCACATGCATCTTTGGTAGACGCGGATGAAGTTTTCTGCAAAACCACAAGATGTGCATGTAAATGGTGCTTTTTGCAGAACGCGCACGTGGATTTCTACCAAACGACGTGCTAAGCATGCCGATGCTGCTCTTTTTAGCACCCGCGCACGCATTTGTGCGAAAACGCGTTTTAAGCATGCACATGCAATCTTTTGGTAGACGCGGATGAAGTTTTCTGCAAAACCACAAGATGTGCATGCAAATGGTGCTTTTTGCAGAACGCGCACGTGGATTTCTACCAAACGACGTGCTAAGCATGCCGATGCTGCTATTTTTAGCACCCCGCGCACGCATTTGTGCGAAAACGCGTTTTAAGCATGCACATGCATCTTTTGGTAGACGCGGATGAAGTTTTCTGCAAAACCACAAGATGTGAATGCAAATGGTGCTTTTTGCAGAACGCGCACGTGGATTTCTACAAAACGACGTGCTAAGCATGCCGATGCTGCTCTTTTTAGCACCCGCGCACGCATTTGTGCGAAAACGCGTTTTAAGCATGCACATGCATCTTTTTGGTAGACGCGGATGAAGTTTTCTGCAAAACCACAAGATGTGCATGCAAATGGTTGCTTTTTGCAGAACGCGCACGTGATTTCTACCAAACGACGTGCTAAGCATGCCGATTGCTGCTCTTTTTTAGCACCCGCGCACGCATTTTGTGCGGAAAACGCGTTTTAAGCATGCACATGCATCTTTTGGTAGACGCGGATGAAGTTTTTCTGCAAAACCACAAGATGTGCATGCAAATGGTGCTTTTTGCAGAACGCGCACGTGGATTTCTACCAAACGACGTGCTAAGCATGCCGATGCTGCTCTTTTTAGCACCCGCGCACGCATTTGTGGCGAAAACGCGTTTTAAGCATGCACATGCATCTTTTGGTAGACGCGGATGAAGGTTTTCTGCAAAACCACAAGATGTGCATGCAAATGGTGCTTTTTGCAGAACGCGCACGTGGATTTCTACCAAACGATGTGCTAAGCTTGCCGATGCTGCTCTTTTTAGCACCCGCGCACGGATTTGTGCGAAAAACGCGTTTTAAGCATGCACATGCATCTTTTGGTAGACGCGGATGAAGTTTTCTGCAAAACCACAAGATGTGCATGCAAATGGTGCTTTTGGCAGAACGCGCACGTGGATTTCTACCAAACGACGTGCTAAGCATGCCGATGCTGCTCTTTTTTAGCACCCGCGCACGCATTTGTGCGAAAACGCGTTTTAAGCATGCACATGCATCTTTTGGTAGACGCAGGATGAAGTTTTCTGCAAAACCACAAGATGTGCATGCAAATGGTGCTTTTTGCAGAACGCGCACGTGGATTTCTACCAAACGACGTACTAAGCATGCCGATTGCTGCTCTTTTTAGCACCCGCGCACGGATTTGTGCGAAAACGCGTTTTAAGCATGCACATGCATCTTTTGGTAGACGCGGATGAAGTTTTCTGCAAAACCACAAGATGTGCATGCAAATGGTGCTTTTTGCAGAACGCGCACGTGGATTTCTACCAAACGACGTGCTAAGCATGCCGATGCTGCTCTTTTTAGCACCTCCGCGCACGCATTTGTGCGAAAACGCGTTTTAAGCATGCACATGCATCTTTTGGTAGACGCGGATGAAGTTTTCTGCTGCAAAACCACAATATGTGCATGCAAATGGTGCTTTTTGCAGAACGCGCACGTGGATTTCTACCAAACGACGTGCTAAGCATGCCGATGCTGCTATTTTTAGCACCCCGCGCACGCATTTGTGCGAAAACGCGTTTTTAAGCATGCACATGCATCTTTTGGTAGACGCGGATGAAGTTTTCTGCAAAACCACAAGATGTGCATGCAAATGGTGCTTTTTTGCAGAACGCGCACGTGGATTTCTACCAAAACAACGTGCTAAGCATGCCGATGCTGCTCTTTTTAGCACCCGCGCACGCATTTGTGCGAAAAACGCGTTTTAAGCATGCACATGCATCTTTTGGTAGACGCGGATGAAGTTTTCTGCAAAACCAGAAGATGTGCATGCAAATGGTGCTTTTTTGCAGAACGCGCACGTGGATTTCTACCAAACGACGTGCTAAGCATGCCGATGCTGCTATTTTTAGCACCCGCGCACGCATTTGTGCGAAAAACGCGTTTTAAGCATGCACATGCATCTTTTGGTAGACGCGGATGAAGTTTTCTGCAAAACCACAAGATGTGCATGCAAAATGGTGCTTTTTGCAGAACGCGCACGTGGGATTTCTACCAAACGCACGTGCTAGCATGCCGATGCTGCTCTTTTTAGCACCGCGCGCACGCATTTGTGCGAAAACGCGTTTTAAGCATGCACATGCATCTTTTGGTAGACGCGGATGAAGTTTTCTGCAAAACCACAAGATGTGCATGCAAATGGTGCTTTTTGCAGAACGCGCACGTGGATTTCTACCAAACGATGTGCTAAGCTTGCCGATGCTGCTCTTTTTAGCACCCGCGCACGGATTTGTGCGAAAACGCGTTTTAAGCATGCACATGCATCTTTTGGTAGACGCGGATGAAGTTTTCTGCAAAACCACAAGATGTGCATGCAAATGGTGCTTTTTGCAGAACGCGCACGTGGATTTCTACCAAACGACGTGCTAAGCATGCCGATGCTGCTCTTTTTAGCACCCGCGCACGCATTTGTGCGAAAACGCGTTTTAAGCATGCACATGCATCTTTTGGTAGACGCGGATGAAGTTTTCTGCAAAACCACAAGATGTGCATGCAAATGGTGCTTTTTGCAGAACGCGCACGTGGATTTCTACCAAACGACGTGCTAAGCATGCCGATGCTGCTATTTTTAGCACCCGCGCACGCATTTGTGCGAAAACGCGTTTTAAGCATGCACATGCATCTTTTGGTAGACGCGGATGAAGTTTTCTGCAAAACCACAAGATGTGCATGCAAATGGTGCCTTTTTGCAGAACGCGCACGTGGATTTCTACCAAACAACGTGCTAAGCATGCCGATGCTGCTCTTTTTAGCACCCGCGCACGCATTTGTGCGAAAACGCGTTTTAAGCATGCACATGCATCTTTTGGTAGACGCGGATGAAGTTTTCTGCAAAACCAAAAGATGTGCATGCAAATGGTGCTTTTTGCAGAACGCGCACGTGGATTTCTACCAAACGACGTGCTAAGCATGCCGATGCTGCTATTTTTAGCACCCGCGCTCGCATTTGTGCGAAAACGCGTTTTAAGCATGCACATGCATCTTTTGGTAGACGCGGATGAAGTTTTCTGCAAAACCACAAGATGTGCATGCAAATGGTGCTTTTTGCAGAACGCGCACGTGGATTTCTACCAAACGACGTGCTAAGCATGCCGATGCTGCTCTTTTTAGCACCCGCGCACGCATTTGTGCGAAAACGCGTTTTAAGCATGCACATGCATCTTTTGGTAGACGCGGATGAAGTTTTCTGCAAAACCACAAGATGTGCATGCAAATGGTGCTTTTTGCAGAACGCGCACGTGGATTTCTACCAAACGACGTGCTAAGCATGCCGATGCTGCTCTTTTTAGCACCCGCGCACGCATTTGTGCGAAAACGCGTTTTAAGCATGCACATGCATCTTTTGGTAGACGCGGATGAAGTTTTCTGCAAAACCACAAGATGTGCTGCAAATGGTGCTTTTTGCAGAACGCGCACGTGGATTTCTACCAAACGACGTGCTAAGCTTGCCGATGCTGCTCTTTTTAGCACCCGCGCACGGATTTGTGCGAAAACGCGTTTTAAGCATGCACATGCATCTTTTGGTAGACGCGGATGAAGTTTTCTGCAAAACCACAAGATGTGCATGCAAATGGTGCTTTTTGCAGAACGCGCACGTGGATTTCTACCAAACGACGTGCTAAGCATGCCGATGCTGCTCTTTTTAGCACCCGCGCACGGATTTGTGCGAAAACGCGTTTTAAGCATGCACATGCATCTTTTGGTAGACGCGGATGAAGTTTTCTGCAAAAACCACAAGATGTGCATGCAAATGGTGCTTTTTGCAGAACGCGCACGTCGGATTTCTTACCAAACGACGTGCTAAGCATGCCGATGCTGCTCTTTTTAGCACCCGCGCACGCATTTGTGCGAAAACGCGTTTTAAAGCATGCACATGCATCTTTTGGTAGACGCGGATGAAGTTTTCTGCAAAACCACAAGATGTGCATGCAAATGGTGCTTTTTGCAGAACGCGCACGTGGATTTCTACCAAACGACGTGCTAAGCATGCCGATGCTGCTCTTTTTAGCACCCGCGCACGCATTTGTGCGAAAACGCGTTTTAAGCATGCACATGCATCTTTTGGTAGACGCGGATGAAGTTTTCTGCAAAACCACAAGATGTGCATGCAAATGGTGCTTTTTGCAGAACGCCGCACGTGGATTTCTACCAAACAACGTGCTAAGCATGCCGATGCTGCTCTTTTTAGCACCCCGGCACGCATTTGTCCGAAAACGCGTTTTAAGCATGCACATGCATCTTTTGGTAGACGCGGATGAAGTTTTCTGCAAAACCACAAGATGTGCATGCAATAGTGCTTTTTGCAGAACGCGCACGTGGATTTCTACCAAACGACGTGCTAAGCATGCCGATGCTGCTATTTTTAGCACCCGCGCACGCATTTGTGCGAAAACGCGTTTTAAGCATGCACATGCATCTTTTGGTAGACGCGGATGAAGTTTTCTGCAAAAACCACAAAATGTGCATGCAAATGGTGCTTTTTGCAGAACGCGCACGTGGATTTCTACCAAACGACGTGCTAAGACATGCCGATGCTGCTTTTTAGCACCCGCGCACGCATTTGTGCGGAAAACGCGTTTTAAGCATGCACATGCATCTTTTGGTAGACGCGGATGAAGTTTTCTGCAAAACCACAAGATGTGCATGCAAATGGTGCTTTTTGCAGAACGCGCACGTGGATTTCTACCAAACGACGTGCTAAGCATGCCGATGCTGCTCTTTTTAGCACCCGCGCACGCATTTGTGCGGAAAACGCGTTTTAAAGCAAGCACATGCATCTTTTGGTAGACGCGGATGAAGTTTTCCTGCAAAAACCACAAGATGTGCATGCAATGGTGCTTTTTTGCAGAAACGACGCACGTGGATTTCTACCAAACGACGTGCTAAGCATGCCGATGCTGCTCTTTTTCAGCACCCCGCGCACGGATTTGTGCGAAAACGCGTTTTAAGCATGCACATGCATCTTTTGGTAGACGCGGATGAAGTCTTTCTGCAAAACCACAAGATGTGCATGCCAAATGGTGCTTTTTGGCAGAACGCGCACGTGGATTTCTACCAAACGACGTGCTAAGCATGCCGATGCTGCTCTTTTTATCACCCGCGCACGCATTTGTGCGAAAACGCGTTTTTAAGCAAGCACATGCATCTTTTGGTAGACGCGGATGAAGTTCCTTCTGCAAACCACAAGATGTGTATGCAAATGGTGCTTTTTGCAGAACGCGCACGTGGATTTCTACCAAACGACGTGCTAAGCATGCCGATGCTGCTCTTTTTAGCACCCGCGCACGCATTTGTGCGAAAACGCTTTTAAGCATGCACATGCATCTTTTGGTAGACGCGGATTGAAGTTTTTCTGCAAAAACCACAAGATGTGCATGCAAATGGTGCTTTTTGCAGAACGCGCACGTGGATTTCTACCAAACGACGTGGCTAAGCATGCCGATGCTGCTATTTTTAGCACCCGCGCACGCATTTGTGCGAAAACGCGTTTTAAGCATGCACATGCATCTTTTGGTAGACGCGGATGAAGTTTTCTGCAAAACCCACAAGATGTGCATGCAAATGGTGCTTTTTGCAGAACGCGCACGTGGATTTCTACCAAACGACGTGCTAAGCATGCCGATGCTGCTCTTTTTAGCACCCCGCGCACGCATTTGTGCGGAAAAACGCGTTTTAAGCATGCACATGCATCTTTTGGTAGACGCGGATGAAGTTTTCTGCCAAAACCACAAGATGTGCATGCAAATGGTGCTTTTTGCAGAACGCGCACGTGGATTTCTACCAAACGACGTGCTAAGCATGCCGATGCTGCTCTTTTTTAGCACCCGCGCACGCATTTGTGCGGAAAACGCGTTTTTAAGCATGCACATGCATCTTTTGGTAGACGCGGATGAAGTTTTCTGCAAAACCACAAGATGTGCATGCAAATGGTGCTTTTTGCAGAACGCGCACGTGGATTTCTACCAAACGACGTGCTAAGCATGCCGATGCTGCTCTTTTTTCAGCACCCGCGCACGGATTTGTGCGAAAACGCGTTTTAAAGCATGCACATGCATCTTTTGGTAGACGCGGATGAAGTTTTCTGCAAAACCACAAGATGTGCATGCAAATGGTGCTTTTGGCAGAACGCGCACGTGGATTTCTACCAAACGACGTGCTAAGCATGCCGATGCTGCTCTTTTTATCACCCGCGCACGCATTTGTGCGGGAAAAACGCGTTTTAAGCATGCACATGCATCTTTTGGTAGACGCGGATGAAGTTTTCTGCAAAACCACAAGATGTGTATGCAAATGGTGCTTTTTGCAGAACGCGCACGTGGATTTCTACCAAACGACGTGCTAAGCATGCCGATGCTGCTCTTTTTAGCACCCGGCGCACGCATTTGTGCGGAAAACGCGTTTTAAAGCATGCACATGCATCTTTTGGTAGACGCGGATGAAGTTCTCTGCAAAACACAAGATTGTGCATGCAAATGGTGCTTTTTGCAGAACGCGCACGTGGGATTTCTACCAAACGACGTGCTAAGCATGCCGATGCTGCTCTTTTTAGCACCCGCGCACGCATTGTGCGGAAAACGCGTTTTTAAGCATGCACATGCATCTTTTGGTAGACGCGGATGAAGTTTCTTCTGCAAAACCACAAGATGTGCATGCAAATGGTGCTTTTTGCAGAACGCCGCACGTGGATTTCTACCAAACGACGTGCTAAGCATGCCGATGCTGCTCTTTTTAGCACCCGCGCACGCATTTGTGCGAAAACCGCGTTTTAAGCATGCACATGCATCTTTTGGTAGACGCGGATGAAGTTTTCTGCAAAACCACAAGATGTGCATGCAAATGGTGCTTTTTGCAGAACGCGCACGTGGATTTCTTACCAAACGACGTGCTAAGCTTGCCGATGCTGCTATTTTTAGCACCCCGCGCACGCATTTGTGCGAAAACGCGTTTTAAGCATGACACATGCATCTTTTGGTAGACGCGGATGAAGTTTTCTGCAAAACCACAAGATGTGCATGCAAATGGGGCTTTTTGCAGAACGCGCACGTGGATTGCGCACGCATTTGTGCGAAAACGCGTTTTAAGCATGCACATGCATCTTTTGGTAGACGCGGATGAAGTTTTCTGCAAAACCAAAAGATGTGCATGCAAATGGTGCTTTTTGCAGAACGCGCACGTGGATTTCTACCAAACGACGTGCTAAGCATGCCGATGCTGCTATTTTTAGCACCCGCGCTCGCATTTGTGCGAAAACGCGTTTTAAGCATGCACATGCATCTTTTGGTAGACGCGGATGAAGTTTTCTGCAAAACCACAAGATGTGCATGCAAATGGTGCTTTTTGCAGAACGCGCACGTGGATTTCTACCAAACGACGTGCTAAGCATGCCGATGCTGCTCTTTTTAGCACCCGCGCACGCATTTGTGCGAAAACGCGTTTTAAGCATGCACATGCATCTTTTGGTAGACGCGGATGAAGTTTTCTGCAAAACCACAAGATGTGCATGCAAATGGTGCTTTTTGCAGAACGCGCACGTGGATTTCTACCAAACGACGTGCTAAGCATGCCGATGCTGCTCTTTTTAGCACCCGCGCACGCATTTGTGCGAAAACGCGTTTTAAGCATGCACATGCATCTTTTGGTAGACGCGGATGAAGTTTTCTGCAAAACCACAAGATGTGCTGCAAATGGTGCTTTTTGCAGAACGCGCACGTGGATTTCTACCAAACGACGTGCTAAGCTTGCCGATGCTGCTCTTTTTAGCACCCGCGCACGGATTTGTGCGAAAACGCGTTTTAAGCATGCACATGCATCTTTTGGTAGACGCGGATGAAGTTTTCTGCAAAACCACAAGATGTGCATGCAAATGGTGCTTTTTGCAGAACGCGCACGTGGATTTCTACCAAACGACGTGCTAAGCATGCCGATGCTGCTCTTTTTAGCACCCGCGCACGGATTTGTGCGAAAACGCGTTTTAAGCATGCACATGCATCTTTTGGTAGACGCGGATGAAGTTTTCTGCAAAACCACAAGATGTGCATGCAAATGGTGCTTTTTGCAGAACGCGCACGTGGATTTCTACCAAACGACGTGCTAAGCATGCCGATGCTGCTCTTTTTAGCACCCGCGCACGCATTTGTGCGAAAACGCGTTTTAAGCATGCACATGCATCTTTTGGTAGACGCGGATGAAGTTTTCTGCAAAACCACAAGATGTGCATGCAAATGGTGCTTTTTGCAGAACGCGCACGTGGATTTCTACCAAACGACGTGCTAAGCATGCCGATGCTGCTCTTTTTAGCACCCGCGCACGCATTTGTGCGAAAACGCGTTTTAAGCATGCACATGCATCTTTTGGTAGACGCGGATGAAGTTTTCTGCAAAACCACAAGATGTGCATGCAAATGGTGCTTTTTGCAGAACGCGCACGTGGATTTCTACCAAACAACGTGCTAAGCATGCCGATGCTGCTCTTTTTAGCACCCGCGCACGCATTTGTCCGAAAACGCGTTTTAAGCATGCACATGCATCTTTTGGTAGACGCGGATGAAGTTTTCTGCAAAACCACAAGATGTGCATGCAAATAGTGCTTTTTGCAGAACGCGCACGTGGATTTCTACCAAACGACGTGCTAAGCATGCCGATGCTGCTATTTTTAGCACCCGCGCACGCATTTGTGCGAAAACGCGTTTTAAGCATGCACATGCATCTTTTGGTAGACGCGGATGAAGTTTTCTGCAAAACCACAAAATGTGCATGCAAATGGTGCTTTTTGCAGAACGCGCACGTGGATTTCTACCAAACGACGTGCTAAGCATGCCGATGCTGCTTTTTAGCACCCGCGCACGCATTTGTGCGAAAACGCGTTTTAAGCATGCACATGCATCTTTTGGTAGACGCGGATGAAGTTTTCTGCAAAACCACAAGATGTGCATGCAAATGGTGCTTTTTGCAGAACGCGCACGTGGATTTCTACCAAACGACGTGCTAAGCATGCCGATGCTGCTCTTTTTAGCACCCGCGCACGCATTTGTGCGAAAACGCGTTTTAAGCATGCACATGCATCTTTTGGTAGACGCGGATGAAGTTTTCTGCAAAACCACAAGATGTGCATGCAAATGGTGCTTTTTGCAGAACGCGCACGTGGATTTCTACCAAACGACGTGCTAAGCATGCCGATGCTGCTCTTTTCAGCACCCGCGCACGGATTTGTGCGAAAACGCGTTTTAAGCATGCACATGCATCTTTTGGTAGACGCGGATGAAGTTTTCTGCAAAACCACAAGATGTGCATGCAAATGGTGCTTTTGGCAGAACGCGCACGTGGATTTCTACCAAACGACGTGCTAAGCATGCCGATGCTGCTCTTTTTATCACCCGCGCACGCATTTGTGCGAAAACGCGTTTTAAGCATGCACATGCATCTTTTGGTAGACGCGGATGAAGTTTTCTGCAAAACCACAAGATGTGTATGCAAATGGTGCTTTTTGCAGAACGCGCACGTGGATTTCTACCAAACGACGTGCTAAGCATGCCGATGCTGCTCTTTTTAGCACCCGCGCACGCATTTGTGCGAAAACGCGTTTTAAGCATGCACATGCATCTTTTGGTAGACGCGGATGAAGTTTTCTGCAAAACCACAAGATGTGCATGCAAATGGTGCTTTTTGCAGAACGCGCACGTGGATTTCTACCAAACGACGTGCTAAGCATGCCGATGCTGCTATTTTTAGCACCCGCGCACGCATTTGTGCGAAAACGCGTTTTAAGCATGCACATGCATCTTTTGGTAGACGCGGATGAAGTTTTCTGCAAAACCACAAGATGTGCATGCAAATGGTGCTTTTTGCAGAACGCGCACGTGGATTTCTACCAAACGACGTGCTAAGCATGCCGATGCTGCTCTTTTTAGCACCCGCGCACGCATTTGTGCGAAAACGCGTTTTAAGCATGCACATGCATCTTTTGGTAGACGCGGATGAAGTTTTCTGCAAAACCACAAGATGTGCATGCAAATGGTGCTTTTTGCAGAACGCGCACGTGGATTTCTACCAAACGACGTGCTAAGCATGCCGATGCTGCTCTTTTTAGCACCCGCGCACGCATTTGTGCGAAAACGCGTTTTAAGCATGCACATGCATCTTTTGGTAGACGCGGATGAAGTTTTCTGCAAAACCACAAGATGTGCATGCAAATGGTGCTTTTTGCAGAACGCGCACGTGGATTTCTACCAAACGACGTGCTAAGCATGCCGATGCTGCTCTTTTCAGCACCCGCGCACGGATTTGTGCGAAAACGCGTTTTAAGCATGCACATGCATCTTTTGGTAGACGCGGATGAAGTTTTCTGCAAAACCACAAGATGTGCATGCAAATGGTGCTTTTGGCAGAACGCGCACGTGGATTTCTACCAAACGACGTGCTAAGCATGCCGATGCTGCTCTTTTTATCACCCGCGCACGCATTTGTGCGAAAACGCGTTTTAAGCATGCACATGCATCTTTTGGTAGACGCGGATGAAGTTTTCTGCAAAACCACAAGATGTGTATGCAAATGGTGCTTTTTGCAGAACGCGCACGTGGATTTCTACCAAACGACGTGCTAAGCATGCCGATGCTGCTCTTTTTAGCACCCGCGCACGCATTTGTGCGAAAACGCGTTTTAAGCATGCACATGCATCTTTTGGTAGACGCGGATGAAGTTTTCTGCAAAACCACAAGATGTGCATGCAAATGGTGCTTTTTGCAGAACGCGCACGTGGATTTCTACCAAACGACGTGCTAAGCATGCCGATGCTGCTCTTTTTAGCACCCGCGCACGCATTTGTGCGAAAACGCGTTTTAAGCATGCACATGCATCTTTTGGTAGACGCGGATGAAGTTTTCTGCAAAACCACAAGATGTGCATGCAAATGGTGCTTTTTGCAGAACGCGCACGTGGATTTCTACCAAACGACGTGCTAAGCATGCCGATGCTGCTCTTTTTAGCACCCGCGCACGCATTTGTGCGAAAACGCGTTTTAAGCATGCACATGCATCTTTTGGTAGACGCGGATGAAGTTTTCTGCAAAACCACAAGATGTGCATGCAAATGGTGCTTTTTGCAGAACGCGCACGTGGATTTCTACCAAACGACGTGCTAAGCTTGCCGATGCTGCTCTTTTTAGCACCCGCGCACGGATTTGTGCGAAAACGCGTTTTAAGCATGCACATGCATCTTTTGGTAGACGCGGATGAAGTTTTCTGCAAAACCACAAGATGTGCATGCAAATGGTGCTTTTTGCAGAACGCGCACGTGGATTTCTACCAAACGACGTGCTAAGCATGCCGATGCTGCTCTTTTTAGCACCCGCGCACGCATTTGTGCGAAAACGCGTTTTAAGCATGCACATGCATCTTTTGGTAGACGCGGATGAAGTTTTCTGCAAAACCACAAGATGTGCATGCAAATGGTGCTTTTTGCAGAACGCGCACGTGGATTTCTACCAAACGATGTGCTAAGCTTGCCGATGCTGCTCTTTTTAGCACCCGCGCACGGATTTGTGCGAAAACGCGTTTTAAGCATGCACATGCATCTTTTGGTAGACGCGGATGAAGTTTTCTGCAAAACCACAAGATGTGCATGCAAATGGTGCTTTTTGCAGAACGCGCACGTGGATTTCTACCAAACGACGTGCTAAGCATGCCGATGCTGCTCTTTTTAGCACCCGCGCACGCATTTGTGCGAAAACGCGTTTTAAGCATGCACATGCATCTTTTGGTAGACGCGGATGAAGTTTTCTGCAAAACCACAAGATGTGCATGCAAATGGTGCTTTTTGCAGAACGCGCACGTGGATTTCTACCAAACGACGTGCTAAGCATGCCGATGCTGCTATTTTTAGCACCCGCGCACGCATTTGTGCGAAAACGCGTTTTAAGCATGCACATGCATCTTTTGGTAGACGCGGATGAAGTTTTCTGCAAAACCACAAGATGTGCATGCAAATGGTGCTTTTTGCAGAACGCGCACGTGGATTTCTACCAAACAACGTGCTAAGCATGCCGATGCTGCTCTTTTTAGCACCCGCGCACGCATTTGTGCGAAAACGCGTTTTAAGCATGCACATGCATCTTTTGGTAGACGCGGATGAAGTTTTCTGCAAAACCAAAAGATGTGCATGCAAATGGTGCTTTTTGCAGAACGCGCACGTGGATTTCTACCAAACGACGTGCTAAGCATGCCGATGCTGCTATTTTTAGCACCCGCGCTCGCATTTGTGCGAAAACGCGTTTTAAGCATGCACATGCATCTTTTGGTAGACGCGGATGAAGTTTTCTGCAAAACCACAAGATGTGCATGCAAATGGTGCTTTTTGCAGAACGCGCACGTGGATTTCTACCAAACGACGTGCTAAGCATGCCGATGCTGCTCTTTTTAGCACCCGCGCACGCATTTGTGCGAAAACGCGTTTTAAGCATGCACATGCATCTTTTGGTAGACGCGGATGAAGTTTTCTGCAAAACCACAAGATGTGCATGCAAATGGTGCTTTTTGCAGAACGCGCACGTGGATTTCTACCAAACGACGTGCTAAGCATGCCGATGCTGCTCTTTTTAGCACCCGCGCACGCATTTGTGCGAAAACGCGTTTTAAGCATGCACATGCATCTTTTGGTAGACGCGGATGAAGTTTTCTGCAAAACCACAAGATGTGCTGCAAATGGTGCTTTTTGCAGAACGCGCACGTGGATTTCTACCAAACGACGTGCTAAGCTTGCCGATGCTGCTCTTTTTAGCACCCGCGCACGGATTTGTGCGAAAACGCGTTTTAAGCATGCACATGCATCTTTTGGTAGACGCGGATGAAGTTTTCTGCAAAACCACAAGATGTGCATGCAAATGGTGCTTTTTGCAGAACGCGCACGTGGATTTCTACCAAACGACGTGCTAAGCATGCCGATGCTGCTCTTTTTAGCACCCGCGCACGGATTTGTGCGAAAACGCGTTTTAAGCATGCACATGCATCTTTTGGTAGACGCGGATGAAGTTTTCTGCAAAACCACAAGATGTGCATGCAAATGGTGCTTTTTGCAGAACGCGCACGTGGATTTCTACCAAACGACGTGCTAAGCATGCCGATGCTGCTCTTTTTAGCACCCGCGCACGCATTTGTGCGAAAACGCGTTTTAAGCATGCACATGCATCTTTTGGTAGACGCGGATGAAGTTTTCTGCAAAACCACAAGATGTGCATGCAAATGGTGCTTTTTGCAGAACGCGCACGTGGATTTCTACCAAACGACGTGCTAAGCATGCCGATGCTGCTCTTTTTAGCACCCGCGCACGCATTTGTGCGAAAACGCGTTTTAAGCATGCACATGCATCTTTTGGTAGACGCGGATGAAGTTTTCTGCAAAACCACAAGATGTGCATGCAAATGGTGCTTTTTGCAGAACGCGCACGTGGATTTCTACCAAACAACGTGCTAAGCATGCCGATGCTGCTCTTTTTAGCACCCGCGCACGCATTTGTCCGAAAACGCGTTTTAAGCATGCACATGCATCTTTTGGTAGACGCGGATGAAGTTTTCTGCAAAACCACAAGATGTGCATGCAAATAGTGCTTTTTGCAGAACGCGCACGTGGATTTCTACCAAACGACGTGCTAAGCATGCCGATGCTGCTATTTTTAGCACCCGCGCACGCATTTGTGCGAAAACGCGTTTTAAGCATGCACATGCATCTTTTGGTAGACGCGGATGAAGTTTTCTGCAAAACCACAAAATGTGCATGCAAATGGTGCTTTTTGCAGAACGCGCACGTGGATTTCTACCAAACGACGTGCTAAGCATGCCGATGCTGCTTTTTAGCACCCGCGCACGCATTTGTGCGAAAACGCGTTTTAAGCATGCACATGCATCTTTTGGTAGACGCGGATGAAGTTTTCTGCAAAACCACAAGATGTGCATGCAAATGGTGCTTTTTGCAGAACGCGCACGTGGATTTCTACCAAACGACGTGCTAAGCATGCCGATGCTGCTCTTTTTAGCACCCGCGCACGCATTTGTGCGAAAACGCGTTTTAAGCATGCACATGCATCTTTTGGTAGACGCGGATGAAGTTTTCTGCAAAACCACAAGATGTGCATGCAAATGGTGCTTTTTGCAGAACGCGCACGTGGATTTCTACCAAACGACGTGCTAAGCATGCCGATGCTGCTCTTTTCAGCACCCGCGCACGGATTTGTGCGAAAACGCGTTTTAAGCATGCACATGCATCTTTTGGTAGACGCGGATGAAGTTTTCTGCAAAACCACAAGATGTGCATGCAAATGGTGCTTTTGGCAGAACGCGCACGTGGATTTCTACCAAACGACGTGCTAAGCATGCCGATGCTGCTCTTTTTATCACCCGCGCACGCATTTGTGCGAAAACGCGTTTTAAGCATGCACATGCATCTTTTGGTAGACGCGGATGAAGTTTTCTGCAAAACCACAAGATGTGTATGCAAATGGTGCTTTTTGCAGAACGCGCACGTGGATTTCTACCAAACGACGTGCTAAGCATGCCGATGCTGCTATTTTTAGCACCCGCGCACGCATTTGTGCGAAAACGCGTTTTAAGCATGCACATGCATCTTTTGGTAGACGCGGATGAAGTTTTCTGCAAAACCACAAGATGTGCATGCAAATGGTGCTTTTTGCAGAACGCGCACGTGGATTTCTACCAAACGACGTGCTAAGCATGCCGATGCTGCTCTTTTTAGCACCCGCGCACGCATTTGTGCGAAAACGCGTTTTAAGCATGCACATGCATCTTTTGGTAGACGCGGATGAAGTTTTCTGCAAAACCACAAGATGTGCATGCAAATGGTGCTTTTTGCAGAACGCGCACGTGGATTTCTACCAAACGACGTGCTAAGCATGCCGATGCTGCTCTTTTCAGCACCCGCGCACGGATTTGTGCGAAAACGCGTTTTAAGCATGCACATGCATCTTTTGGTAGACGCGGATGAAGTTTTCTGCAAAACCACAAGATGTGCATGCAAATGGTGCTTTTGGCAGAACGCGCACGTGGATTTCTACCAAACGACGTGCTAAGCATGCCGATGCTGCTCTTTTTATCACCCGCGCACGCATTTGTGCGAAAACGCGTTTTAAGCATGCACATGCATCTTTTGGTAGACGCGGATGAAGTTTTCTGCAAAACCACAAGATGTGTATGCAAATGGTGCTTTTTGCAGAACGCGCACGTGGATTTCTACCAAACGACGTGCTAAGCATGCCGATGCTGCTATTTTTAGCACCCGCGCACGCATTTGTGCGAAAACGCGTTTTAAGCATGCACATGCATCTTTTGGTAGACGCGGATGAAGTTTTCTGCAAAACCACAAGATGTGCATGCAAATGGTGCTTTTTGCAGAACGCGCACGTGGATTTCTACCAAACGACGTGCTAAGCATGCCGATGCTGCTCTTTTTAGCACCCGCGCACGCATTTGTGCGAAAACGCGTTTTAAGCATGCACATGCATCTTTTGGTAGACGCGGATGAAGTTTTCTGCAAAACCACAAGATGTGCATGCAAATGGTGCTTTTTGCAGAACGCGCACGTGGATTTCTACCAAACGACGTGCTAAGCATGCCGATGCTGCTCTTTTTAGCACCCGCGCACGCATTTGTGCGAAAACGCGTTTTAAGCATGCACATGCATCTTTTGGTAGACGCGGATGAAGTTTTCTGCAAAACCACAAGATGTGCATGCAAATGGTGCTTTTTGCAGAACGCGCACGTGGATTTCTACCAAACGACGTGCTAAGCTTGCCGATGCTGCTCTTTTTAGCACCCGCGCACGGATTTGTGCGAAAACGCGTTTTAAGCATGCACATGCATCTTTTGGTAGACGCGGATGAAGTTTTCTGCAAAACCACAAGATGTGCATGCAAATGGTGCTTTTTGCAGAACGCGCACGTGGATTTCTACCAAACGACGTGCTAAGCATGCCGATGCTGCTCTTTTTAGCACCCGCGCACGGATTTGTGCGAAAACGCGTTTTAAGCATGCACATGCATCTTTTGGTAGACGCGGATGAAGTTTTCTGCAAAACCACAAGATGTGCATGCAAATGGTGCTTTTTGCAGAACGCGCACGTGGATTTCTACCAAACGACGTGCTAAGCATGCCGATGCTGCTCTTTTTAGCACCCGCGCTCGCATTTGTGCGAAAACGCGTTTTAAGCAGCACATGCATCTTTTGGTAGACGCGGATGAAGTTTTCTGCAAAACCACAAGATGTGCATGCAAATGGTGCTTTTTGCAGAACGCGCACGTGGATTTCTACCAAACGACGTGCTAAGCTTGCCGATGCTGCTCTTTTTAGCACCCGCGCACGGATTTGTGCGAAAACGCGTTTTAAGCATGCACATGCATCTTTTGGTAGACGCGGATGAAGTTTTCTGCAAAACCACAAGATGTGCATGCAAATGGTGCTTTTTGCAGAACGCGCACGTGGATTTCTACCAAACGACGTGCTAAGCATGCCGATGCTGCTCTTTTTAGCACCCGCGCACGCATTTGTGCGAAAACGCGTTTTAAGCATGCACATGCATCTTTTGGTAGACGCGGATGAAGTTTTCTGCAAAACCACAAGATGTGCATGCAAATGGTGCTTTTTGCAGAACGCGCACGTGGATTTCTACCAAACGATGTGCTAAGCTTGCCGATGCTGCTCTTTTTAGCACCCGCGCACGGATTTGTGCGAAAACGCGTTTTAAGCATGCACATGCATCTTTTGGTAGACGCGGATGAAGTTTTCTGCAAAACCACAAGATGTGCATGCAAATGGTGCTTTTTGCAGAACGCGCACGTGGATTTCTACCAAACGACGTGCTAAGCATGCCGATGCTGCTCTTTTTAGCACCCGCGCACGCATTTGTGCGAAAACGCGTTTTAAGCATGCACATGCATCTTTTGGTAGACGCGGATGAAGTTTTCTGCAAAACCACAAGATGTGCATGCAAATGGTGCTTTTTGCAGAACGCGCACGTGGATTTCTACCAAACGACGTGCTAAGCATGCCGATGCTGCTATTTTTAGCACCCGCGCACGCATTTGTGCGAAAACGCGTTTTAAGCATGCACATGCATCTTTTGGTAGACGCGGATGAAGTTTTCTGCAAAACCACAAGATGTGCATGCAAATGGTGCTTTTTGCAGAACGCGCACGTGGATTTCTACCAAACAACGTGCTAAGCATGCCGATGCTGCTCTTTTTAGCACCCGCGCACGCATTTGTGCGAAAACGCGTTTTAAGCATGCACATGCATCTTTTGGTAGACGCGGATGAAGTTTTCTGCAAAACCAAAAGATGTGCATGCAAATGGTGCTTTTTGCAGAACGCGCACGTGGATTTCTACCAAACGACGTGCTAAGCATGCCGATGCTGCTATTTTTAGCACCCGCGCTCGCATTTGTGCGAAAACGCGTTTTAAGCATGCACATGCATCTTTTGGTAGACGCGGATGAAGTTTTCTGCAAAACCACAAGATGTGCATGCAAATGGTGCTTTTTGCAGAACGCGCACGTGGATTTCTACCAAACGACGTGCTAAGCATGCCGATGCTGCTCTTTTTAGCACCCGCGCACGCATTTGTGCGAAAACGCGTTTTAAGCATGCACATGCATCTTTTGGTAGACGCGGATGAAGTTTTCTGCAAAACCACAAGATGTGCATGCAAATGGTGCTTTTTGCAGAACGCGCACGTGGATTTCTACCAAACGACGTGCTAAGCATGCCGATGCTGCTCTTTTTAGCACCCGCGCACGCATTTGTGCGAAAACGCGTTTTAAGCATGCACATGCATGTTTTGGTAGACGCGGATGAAGTTTTCTGCAAAACCACAAGATGTGCTGCAAATGGTGCTTTTTGCAGAACGCGCACGTGGATTTCTACCAAACGACGTGCTAAGCTTGCCGATGCTGCTCTTTTTAGCACCCGCGCACGGATTTGTGCGAAAACGCGTTTTAAGCATGCACATGCATCTTTTGGTAGACGCGGATGAAGTTTTCTGCAAAACCACAAGATGTGCATGCAAATGGTGCTTTTTGCAGAACGCGCACGTGGATTTCTACCAAACGACGTGCTAAGCATGCCGATGCTGCTCTTTTTAGCACCCGCGCACGGATTTGTGCGAAAACGCGTTTTAAGCATGCACATGCATCTTTTGGTAGACGCGGATGAAGTTTTCTGCAAAACCACAAGATGTGCATGCAAATGGTGCTTTTTGCAGAACGCGCACGTGGATTTCTACCAAACGACGTGCTAAGCATGCCGATGCTGCTCTTTTTAGCACCCGCGCACGCATTTGTGCGAAAACGCGTTTTAAGCATGCACATGCATCTTTTGGTAGACGCGGATGAAGTTTTCTGCAAAACCACAAGATGTGCATGCAAATGGTGCTTTTTGCAGAACGCGCACGTGGATTTCTACCAAACGACGTGCTAAGCATGCCGATGCTGCTCTTTTTAGCACCCGCGCACGCATTTGTGCGAAAACGCGTTTTAAGCATGCACATGCATCTTTTGGTAGACGCGGATGAAGTTTTCTGCAAAACCACAAGATGTGCATGCAAATGGTGCTTTTTGCAGAACGCGCACGTGGATTTCTACCAAACAACGTGCTAAGCATGCCGATGCTGCTCTTTTTAGCACCCGCGCACGCATTTGTCCGAAAACGCGTTTTAAGCATGCACATGCATCTTTTGGTAGACGCGGATGAAGTTTTCTGCAAAACCACAAGATGTGCATGCAAATAGTGCTTTTTGCAGAACGCGCACGTGGATTTCTACCAAACGACGTGCTAAGCATGCCGATGCTGCTATTTTTAGCACCCGCGCACGCATTTGTGCGAAAACGCGTTTTAAGCATGCACATGCATCTTTTGGTAGACGCGGATGAAGTTTTCTGCAAAACCACAAAATGTGCATGCAAATGGTGCTTTTTGCAGAACGCGCACGTGGATTTCTACCAAACGACGTGCTAAGCATGCCGATGCTGCTTTTTAGCACCCGCGCACGCATTTGTGCGAAAACGCGTTTTAAGCATGCACATGCATCTTTTGGTAGACGCGGATGAAGTTTTCTGCAAAACCACAAGA
This sequence comes from Dermacentor andersoni, assembly GCF_023375885.2. Taxonomy (NCBI): domain Eukaryota; kingdom Metazoa; phylum Arthropoda; class Arachnida; order Ixodida; family Ixodidae; genus Dermacentor; species Dermacentor andersoni. Next base: position 167,966 of record NW_027314859.1, on the reverse strand, counting down.
TGTGCATGCAAATGGTGCTTTTTGCAGAACGCGCACGTGGATTTCTACCAAACGACGTGCTAAGCATGCCGATGCTGCTCTTTTTAGCACCCGCGCACGCATTTGTGCGAAAACGCGTTTTAAGCATGCACATGCATCTTTTGGTAGACGCGGATGAAGTTTTCTGCAAAACCACAAGATGTGCATGCAAATGGTGCTTTTTGCAGAACGCGCACGTGGATTTCTACCAAACGACGTGCTAAGCATGCCGATGCTGCTCTTTTCAGCACCCGCGCACGGATTTGTGCGAAAACGCGTTTTAAGCATGCACATGCATCTTTTGGTAGACGCGGATGAAGTTTTCTGCAAAACCACAAGATGTGCATGCAAATGGTGCTTTTGGCAGAACGCGCACGTGGATTTCTACCAAACGACGTGCTAAGCATGCCGATGCTGCTCTTTTTATCACCCGCGCACGCATTTGTGCGAAAACGCGTTTTAAGCATGCACATGCATCTTTTGGTAGACGCGGATGAAGTTTTCTGCAAAACCACAAGATGTGTATGCAAATGGTGCTTTTTGCAGAACGCGCACGTGGATTTCTACCAAACGACGTGCTAAGCATGCCGATGCTGCTCTTTTTAGCACCCGCGCACGCATTTGTGCGAAAACGCGTTTTAAGCATGCACATGCATCTTTTGGTAGACGCGGATGAAGTTTTCTGCAAAACCACAAGATGTGCATGCAAATGGTGCTTTTTGCAGAACGCGCACGTGGATTTCTACCAAACGACGTGCTAAGCATGCCGATGCTGCTATTTTTAGCACCCGCGCACGCATTTGTGCGAAAACGCGTTTTAAGCATGCACATGCATCTTTTGGTAGACGCGGATGAAGTTTTCTGCAAAACCACAAGATGTGCATGCAAATGGTGCTTTTTGCAGAACGCGCACGTGGATTTCTACCAAACGACGTGCTAAGCATGCCGATGCTGCTCTTTTTAGCACCCGCGCACGCATTTGTGCGAAAACGCGTTTTAAGCATGCACATGCATCTTTTGGTAGACGCGGATGAAGTTTTCTGCAAAACCACAAGATGTGCATGCAAATGGTGCTTTTTGCAGAACGCGCACGTGGATTTCTACCAAACGACGTGCTAAGCATGCCGATGCTGCTCTTTTTAGCACCCGCGCACGCATTTGTGCGAAAACGCGTTTTAAGCATGCACATGCATCTTTTGGTAGACGCGGATGAAGTTTTCTGCAAAACCACAAGATGTGCATGCAAATGGTGCTTTTTGCAGAACGCGCACGTGGATTTCTACCAAACGACGTGCTAAGCTTGCCGATGCTGCTCTTTTTAGCACCCGCGCACGGATTTGTGCGAAAACGCGTTTTAAGCATGCACATGCATCTTTTGGTAGACGCGGATGAAGTTTTCTGCAAAACCACAAGATGTGCATGCAAATGGTGCTTTTTGCAGAACGCGCACGTGGATTTCTACCAAACGACGTGCTAAGCATGCCGATGCTGCTCTTTTTAGCACCCGCGCACGGATTTGTGCGAAAACGCGTTTTAAGCATGCACATGCATCTTTTGGTAGACGCGGATGAAGTTTTCTGCAAAACCACAAGATGTGCATGCAAATGGTGCTTTTTGCAGAACGCGCACGTGGATTTCTACCAAACGACGTGCTAAGCATGCCGATGCTGCTCTTTTTAGCACCCGCGCACGCATTTGTGCGAAAACGCGTTTTAAGCATGCACATGCATCTTTTGGTAGACGCGGATGAAGTTTTCTGCAAAACCACAAGATGTGCATGCAAATGGTGCTTTTTGCAGAACGCGCACGTGGATTTCTACCAAACGACGTGCTAAGCATGCCGATGCTGCTATTTTTAGCACCCGCGCACGCATTTGTGCGAAAACGCGTTTTAAGCATGCACATGCATCTTTTGGTAGACGCGGATGAAGTTTTCTGCAAAACCGCAAGATGTGCATGCAAATGGTGCTTTTTGCAGAACGCGCACGTGGATTTCTACCAAACAACGTGCTAAGCATGCCGATGCTGCTCTTTTTAGCACCCGCGCACGCATTTGTGCGAAAACGCGTTTTAAGCATGCACATGCATCTTTTGGTAGACGCGGATGAAGTTTTCTGCAAAACCACAAGATGTGCATGCAAATGGTGCTTTTTGCAGAACGCGCACGTGGATTTCTACCAAACGACGTGCTAAGCATGCCGATGCTGCTATTTTTAGCACCCGCGCACGCATTTGTGCGAAAACGCGTTTTAAGCATGCACATGCATCTTTTGGTAGACGCGGATGAAGTTTTCTGCAAAACCACAAAATGTGCATGCAAATGGTGCTTTTTGCAGAACGCGCACGTGGATTTCTACCAAACGACGTGCTAAGCATGCCGATGCTGCTTTTTAGCACCCGCGCACGCATTTGTGCGAAAACTATTTTTAAGCATGCACATGCATCTTTTGGTAGACGCGGATGAAGTTTTCTGCAAAACCACAAGATGTGCATGCAAATGGTGCTTTTTGCAGAACGCGCACGTGGATTTCTACCAAACGACGTGCTAAGCATGCCGATGCTGCTCTTTTTAGCACCCGCGCACGCATTTGTGCGAAAACGCGTTTTAAGCATGCACATGCATCTTTTGGTAGACGCGGATGAAGTTTTCTGCAAAACCACAAGATGTGCATGCAAATGGTGCTTTTTGCAGAACGCGCACGTGGATTTCTACCAAACGACGTGCTAAGCATGCCGATGCTGCTCTTTTTAGCACCCGCGCACGCATTTGTGCGAAAACGCGTTTTAAGCATGCACATGCATCTTTTGGTAGACGCGGATAAAGTTTTCTGCAAAACCACAAGATGTGCATGCAAATGGTGCTTTTTGCAGAACGCGCACGTGGATTTCTACCAAACGACGTGCTAAGCATGCCGATGCTGCTATTTTTAGCACCCGCGCACGCATTTGTGCGAAAACGCGTTTTAAGCATGCACATGCATCTTTTGGTAGACGCGGATGAAGTTTTCTGCAAAACCACAAAATGTGCATGCAAATGGTGCTTTTTGCAGAACGCGCACGTGGATTTCTACCAAACGACGTGCTAAGCATGCCGATGCTGCTTTTTAGCACCCGCGCACGCATTTGTGCGAAAACGCGTTTTAAGCATGCACATGCATCTTTTGGTAGACGCGGATGAAGTTTTCTGCAAAACCACAAGATGTGCATGCAAATGGTGCTTTTTGCAGAACGCGCACGTGGATTTCTACCAAACGACGTGCTAAGCATGCCGATGCTGCTCTTTTTAGCACCCGCGCACGCATTTGTGCGAAAACGCGTTTTAAGCATGCACATGCATCTTTTGGTAGACGCGGATAAAGTTTTCTGCAAAACCACAAGATGTGCATGCAAATGGTGCTTTTTGCAGAACGCGCACGTGGATGTCTACCAAACGACGTGCTAAGCTTGCCGATGCTGCTCTTTTTAGCACCCGCGCACGGATTTGTGCGAAAACGCGTTTTAAGCATGCACATGCAGCTTTTGGTAGACGCGGATGAAGTTTTCTGCAAAACCACAAGATGTGCATGCAAATGGTGCTTTTGGCAGAACGCGCACGTGGATTTCTACCAAACAACGTGCTAAGCATGCCGATGCTGCTCTTTTTAGCACCCGCGCACGCATTTGTGCGAAAACGCGTTGTAAGCATGCACATGCATCTTTTGGTAGACGCGGATGAAGTTTTCTGCAAAACCACAAGATGTGCATGCAAATGGTGCTTTTTGCAGAACGCGCACGTGGATTTCTACCAAACGACGTGCGAAGCATGCCGATGCTGCTCTTTTTAGCACCCGCGCACGGATTGTGCGAAAACGCGTTTTAAGCATGCACATGCATCTTTTGGTAGACGCGGATGAAGTTTTCTGCAAAACCACAAGATGTGCATGCAAATGGTGCTTTTGGCAGAACGCGCACGTGGATTTCTACCAAACGACGTGCTAAGCATGCCGATGCTGCTCTTTTTAGCACCCGCGCACGGATTTGTGCGAAAACGCGTTTTAAGCATGCACATGCATCTTTTGGTAGACGCGGATGAAGTTTTCTGCAAAACCACAAGATGTGCATGCAAATGGTGCTTTTTGCAGAACGCGCACGTGGATTTCTACCAAACGACGTGCTAAGCATGCCGATGCTGCTCTTTTTAGCACCCGCGCACGCATTTGTGCGAAAACGCGTTTTAAGCATGCACATGCATCTTTTGGTAGACGCGGATGAAGTTTTCTGCAAAACCACAAGATGTGCATGCAAATGGTGCTTTTTGCAGAACGCGCACGTGGATTTCTACCAAACGACGTGCTAAGCATGCCGATGCTGCTATTTTTAGCACCCGCGCACGCATTTGTGCGAAAACGCGTTTTAAGCATGCACATGCATCTTTTGGTAGACGCGGATGAAGTTTTCTGCAAAACCACAAGATGTGCATGCAAATGGTGCTTTTTGCAGAACGCGCACGTGGATTTCTACCAAACGACGTGCTAAGCATGCCGATGCTGCTCTTTTTAGCACCCGCGCACGCATTTGTGCGAAAACGCGTTTTAAGCATGCACATGCATCTTTTGGTAGACGCGGATGAAGTTTTCTGCAAAACCACAAGATGTGCATGCAAATGGTGCTTTTTGCAGAACGCGCACGTGGATTTCTACCAAACGACGTGCTAAGCATGCCGATGCTGCTCTTTTTAGCACCCGCGCACGCATTGGTGCGAAAACGCGTTTTAAGCATGCACATGCATCTTTTGGTAGACGCGGATGAAGTTTTCTGCAAAACCACAAGATGTGCATGCAAATGGTGCTTTTTGCAGAACGCGCACGTGGATTTCTACCAAACGACGTGCTAAGCTTGCCGATGCTGCTCTTTTTAGCACCCGCGCACGGATTTGTGCGAAAACGCGTTTTAAGCATGCACATGCATCTTTTGGTAGACGCGGATGAAGTTTTCTGCAAAACCACAAGATGTGCATGCAAATGGTGCTTTTGGCAGAACGCGCACGTGGATTTCTACCAAACGACGTGCTAAGCATGCCGATGCTGCTCTTTTTAGCACCCGCGCACGCATTTGTGCGAAAACGCGTTTTAAGCATGCACATGCATCTTTTGGTAGACGCGGATGAAGTTTTCTGCAAAACCACAAGATGTGCATGCAAATGGTGCTTTTTGCAGAACGCGCACGTGGATTTCTACCAAACGACGTGCTAAGCATGCCGATGCTGCTCTTTTTAGCAGCCGCGCACGGATTTGTGCGAAAACGCGTTTTAAGCATGCACATGCATCTTTTGGTAGACGCGGATGAAGTTTTCTGCAAAACCACAAGATGTGCATGCAAATGGTGCTTTTGGCAGAACGCGCACGTGGATTTCTACCAAACGACGTGCTAAGCATGCCGATGCTGCTCTTTTTAGCACCCGCGCACGCATTTGTGCGAAAACGCGTTTGAAGCATGCACATGCATCTTTTGGTAGACGCGGATGAAGTTTTCTGCAAAACCACAAGATGTGCATGCAAATGGTTCTTTTTGCAGAACGCGCACGTGGATTTCTACCAAACGACGTGCTAAGCATGCCGATGCTGCTCTTTTTAGCACCCGCGCACGCATTTGTGCGAAAACGCGTTTTAAGCATGCACATGCATCTTTTGGTAGACGCGGATGAAGTTTTCTGCAAAACCACAAGATGTGCATGCAAATGGTGCTTTTGGCAGAACGCGCACGTGGATTTCTACCAAACGACGGGCTAAGCATGCCGATGCTGCTCTTTTTAGCACCCGCGCACGCATTTGTGCGAAAACGCGTTTTAAGCATGCACATGCATCTTTTGGTAGACGCGGATGAAGTTTTCTGCAAAACCACAAGATGTGCATGCAAATGGTGCTTTTTGCAGAACGCGCACGTGGATTTCTACCAAACGACGTGCTAAGCATGCCGATGCTGCTCTTTTTAGCACCCGCGCACGGATTTGTGCGAAAACGCGTTTTAAGCATGCACATGCATCTTTTGGTAGACGCGGATGAAGTTTTCTGCAAAACCACAAGATGTGCATGCAAATGGTGCTTTTGGCAGAACGCGCACGTGGATTTCTACCAAACGACGTGCTAAGCATGCCGATGCTGCTCTTTTTAGCACCCGCGCACGCATTTGTGCGAAAACGCGTTTTAAGCATGCACATGCATCTTTTGGTAGACGCGGATGAAGTTTTCTGCAAAACCACAAGATGTGCATGCAAATGGTGCTTTTTGCAGAACGCGCACGTGGATTTCTACCAAACGACGTGCTAAGCATGCCGATGCTGCTCTTTTTAGCACCCGCGCACGGATTTGTGCGAAAACGCGTTTTAAACATGCACATGCATCTTTTGGTAGACGCGGATGAAGTTTTCTGCAAAACCACAAGATGTGCATGCAAATGGTGCTTTTGGCAGAACGCGCACGTGGATTTCTACCAAACGACGTGCTAAGCATGCCGATGCTGCTCTTTTTAGCACCCGCGCACGCATTTGTGCGAAAACGCGTTTTAAGCATGCACATGCATCTTTTGGTAAACGCGGATGAAGTTTTCTGCAAAACCACAAGATGTGCATGCAAATGGTGCTTTTTGCAGAACGCGCACGTGGATGTCTACCAAACTACGTGCTAAGCATGCCGATGCTGCTCTTTTTAGCACCCGCGCACGGATTTGTGCGAAAACGCGTTTTAAGCATGCACATGCATCTTTTGGTAGACGCGGATGAAGTTTTCTGCAAAACCACAAGATGTGCATGCAAATTGTGCTTTTGGCAGAACGCGCACGTGGATTTCTACCAAACGACGTGCTAAGCATGCCGATGCTGCTCTTTTTAGCACCCGCGCCCGCATTTGTGCGAAAACGCGTTTTAAGCATGCACATGCATCTTTTGGTAGACGCGGATGAAGTTTTCTGCAAAACCACAAGATGTGCATGCAAGTGGTGCTTTTGGCAGAACGCGCACGTGGATTTCTACCAAACGACGTGCTAAGCATGCCGATGCTGCTCTTTTTAGCACCCGCGCACGCATTTGTGCGAAAACGCGTTTTAAGCATGCACATGCATCTTTTGGTAGACGCGGATGAAGTTTTCTGCAAAACCACAAGATGTGCATGCAAATGGTGCTTTTTGCAGAACGCGCACGTGGATTTCTACCAAACGACGTGCTAAGCATGCCGATGCTGCTCTTTTTAGCACCCGCGCACGCATTGGTGCGAAAACGCGTTTTAAGCATGCACATGCATCTTTTGGTAGACGCGGATGAAGTTTTCTGCAAAACCACAAGATGTGCATGCAAATGGTGCTTTTTGCAGAACGCGCACGTGGATTTCTACCAAACGACGTGCTAAGCTTGCCGATGCTGCTCTTTTTAGCACCCGCGCACGGATTTGTGCGAAAACGCGTTTTAAGCATGCACATGCATCTTTTGGTAGACGCGGATGAAGTTTTCTGCAAAACCACAAGATGTGCATGCAAATGGTGCTTTTGGCAGAACGCGCACGTGGATTTCTACCAAACGACGTGCTAAGCATGCCGATGCTGCTCTTTTTAGCACCCGCGCACGCATTTGTGCGAAAACGCGTTTTAAGCATGCACATGCATCTTTTGGTAGACGCGGATGAAGTTTTCTGCAAAACCACAAGATGTGCATGCAAATGGTGCTTTTTGCAGAACGCGCACGTGGATTTCTACCAAACGACGTGCTAAGCATGCCGATGCTGCTCTTTTTAGCAGCCGCGCACGGATTTGTGCGAAAACGCGTTTTAAGCATGCACATGCATCTTTTGGTAGACGCGGATGAAGTTTTCTGCAAAACCACAAGATGTGCATGCAAATGGTGCTTTTGGCAGAACGCGCACGTGGATTTCTACCAAACGACGTGCTAAGCATGCCGATGCTGCTCTTTTTAGCACCCGCGCACGCATTTGTGCGAAAACGCGTTTGAAGCATGCACATGCATCTTTTGGTAGACGCGGATGAAGTTTTCTGCAAAACCACAAGATGTGCATGCAAATGGTTCTTTTTGCAGAACGCGCACGTGGATTTCTACCAAACGACGTGCTAAGCATGCCGATGCTGCTCTTTTTAGCACCCGCGCACGCATTTGTGCGAAAACGCGTTTTAAGCATGCACATGCATCTTTTGGTAGACGCGGATGAAGTTTTCTGCAAAACCACAAGATGTGCATGCAAATGGTGCTTTTGGCAGAACGCGCACGTGGATTTCTACCAAACGACGGGCTAAGCATGCCGATGCTGCTCTTTTTAGCACCCGCGCACGCATTTGTGCGAAAACGCGTTTTAAGCATGCACATGCATCTTTTGGTAGACGCGGATGAAGTTTTCTGCAAAACCACAAGATGTGCATGCAAATGGTGCTTTTTGCAGAACGCGCACGTGGATTTCTACCAAACGACGTGCTAAGCATGCCGATGCTGCTCTTTTTAGCACCCGCGCACGGATTTGTGCGAAAACGCGTTTTAAGCATGCACATGCATCTTTTGGTAGACGCGGATGAAGTTTTCTGCAAAACCACAAGATGTGCATGCAAATGGTGCTTTTGGCAGAACGCGCACGTGGATTTCTACCAAACGACGTGCTAAGCATGCCGATGCTGCTCTTTTTAGCACCCGCGCACGCATTTGTGCGAAAACGCGTTTTAAGCATGCACATGCATCTTTTGGTAGACGCGGATGAAGTTTTCTGCAAAACCACAAGATGTGCATGCAAATGGTGCTTTTTGCAGAACGCGCACGTGGATTTCTACCAAACGACGTGCTAAGCATGCCGATGCTGCTCTTTTTAGCACCCGCGCACGGATTTGTGCGAAAACGCGTTTTAAACATGCACATGCATCTTTTGGTAGACGCGGATGAAGTTTTCTGCAAAACCACAAGATGTGCATGCAAATGGTGCTTTTGGCAGAACGCGCACGTGGATTTCTACCAAACGACGTGCTAAGCATGCCGATGCTGCTCTTTTTAGCACCCGCGCACGCATTTGTGCGAAAACGCGTTTTAAGCATGCACATGCATCTTTTGGTAAACGCGGATGAAGTTTTCTGCAAAACCACAAGATGTGCATGCAAATGGTGCTTTTTGCAGAACGCGCACGTGGATGTCTACCAAACTACGTGCTAAGCATGCCGATGCTGCTCTTTTTAGCACCCGCGCACGGATTTGTGCGAAAACGCGTTTTAAGCATGCACATGCATCTTTTGGTAGACGCGGATGAAGTTTTCTGCAAAACCACAAGATGTGCATGCAAATTGTGCTTTTGGCAGAACGCGCACGTGGATTTCTACCAAACGACGTGCTAAGCATGCCGATGCTGCTCTTTTTAGCACCCGCGCCCGCATTTGTGCGAAAACGCGTTTTAAGCATGCACATGCATCTTTTGGTAGACGCGGATGAAGTTTTCTGCAAAACCACAAGATGTGCATGCAAGTGGTGCTTTTGGCAGAACGCGCACGTGGATTTCTACCAAACGACGTGCTAAGCATGCCGATGCTGCTCTTTTTAGCACCCGCACACGGATTTGTGCGAAAACGCGTTTTAAGCATGCACATGCATCTTTTGGTAGACGCGGATGAAGTTTTCTGCAAAACCACAAGATGTGCATGCAAATGGTGCTTTTTGCAGAACGCGCACGTGGATTTCTACCAAACGACGTGCTAAGCATGCCGATGCTGCTCTTTTTAGCACCCGCGCACGGATTTGTGCGAAAACGCGTTTTAAGCATGCACATGCATCTTTTGGTAGACGCGGATGAAGTTTTCTGCAAAACCACAAGATGTGCATGCAAATGGTGCTTTTGGCAGAACGCGCACGTGGATTTCTACCAAACGACGTGCTAAGCATGCCGATGCTGCTCTTTTTAGCACCCGCGCACGCATTTGTGCGAAAACGCGTTTTAAGCATGCACATGCATCTTTTGGTAGACGCGGATGAAGTTTTCTGCAAAACCACAAGATGTGCATGCAAATGGTTCTTTTTGCAGAACGCGCACGTGGATTTCTACCAAACGACGTGCTAAGCATGCCGATGCTGCTCTTTTTAGCGCCCGCGCACGCATTTGTGCGAAAACGCGTTTTAAGCATGCACATGCATCTTTTGGTAGACGCGGATGAAGTTTTCTGCAAAACCACAAGATGTGCATGCAAATGGTGCTTTTGGCAGAACGCGCACGTGGATTTCTACCAAACGACGGGCTAAGCATGCCGATGCTGCTCTTTTTAGCACCCGCGCACGCATTTGTGCGAAAACGCGTTTTAAGCATGCACATGCATCTTTTGGTAGACGCGGATGAAGTTTTCTGCAAAACCACAAGATGTGCATGCAAATGGTGCTTTTTGCAGAACGCGCACGTGGATTTCTACCAAACGACGTGCTAAGCATGCCGATGCTGCTCTTTTTAGCACCCGCGCACGGATTTGTGCGAAAACGCGTTTTAAGCATGCACATGCATCTTTTGGTAGACGCGGATGAAGTTTTCTGCAAAACCACAAGATGTGCATGCAAATGGTGCTTTTGGCAGAACGCGCACGTGGATTTCTACCAAACGACGTGCTAAGCATGCCGATGCTGCTCTTTTTAGCACCCGCGCACGCATTTGTGCGAAAACGCGTTTTAAGCATGCACATGCATCTTTTGGTAGACGCGGATGAAGTTTTCTGCAAAACCAAAAGATGTGCATGCAAATGGTGCTTTTTGCAGAACGCGCACGTGGATTTCTACCAAACGACGTGCTAAGCATGCCGATGCTGCTATTTTTAGCACCCGCGCTCGCATTTGTGCGAAAACGCGTTTTAAGCATGCACATGCATCTTTTGGTAGACGCGGATGAAGTTTTCTGCAAAACCACAAGATGTGCATGCAAATGGTGCTTTTTGCAGAACGCGCACGTGGATTTCTACCAAACGACGTGCTAAGCATGCCGATGCTGCTCTTTTTAGCACCCGCGCACGCATTTGTGCGAAAACGCGTTTTAAGCATGCACATGCATCTTTTGGTAGACGCGGATGAAGTTTTCTGCAAAACCAGAAGATGTGCATGGAAATGGTGCTTTTTGCAGAACGCGCACGTGGATTTCTACCAAACGACGTGCTAAGCATGCCGATGCTGCTCTTTTTAGCACCCGCGCACGCATTTGTGCGAAAACGCGTTTTAAGCATGCACATGCATCTTTTGGTAGACGCGGATGAAGTTTTCTGCAAAACCACAAGATGTGCTGCAAATGGTGCTTTTTGCAGAACGCGCACGTGGATTTCTACCAAACGACGTGCTAAGCTTGCCGATGCTGCTCTTTTTAGCACCCGCGCACGGATTTGTGCGAAAACGCGTTTTAAGCATGCACATGCATCTTTTGGTAGACGCGGATGAAGTTTTCTGCAAAACCACAAGATGTGCATGCAAATGGTGCTTTTTGCAGAACGCGCACGTGGATTTCTACCAAACGACGTGCTAAGCATGCCGATGCTGCTCTTTTTAGCACCCGCGCACGGATTTGTGCGAAAACGCGTTTTAAGCATGCACATGCATCTTTTGGTAGACGCGGATGAAGTTTTCTGCAAAACCACAAGATGTGCATGCAAATGGTGCTTTTTGCAGAACGCGCACGTGGATTTCTACCAAACGACGTGCTAAGCATGCCGATGCTGCTCTTTTTAGCACCCGCGCACGCATTTGTGCGAAAACGCGTTTTAAGCATGCACATGCATCTTTTGGTAGACGCGGATGAAGTTTTCTGCAAAACCACAAGATGTGCATGCAAATGGTGCTTTTTGCAGAACGCGCACGTGGATTTCTACCAAACGACGTGCTAAGCATGCCGATGCTGCTCTTTTTAGCACCCGCGCACGCATTTGTGCGAAAACGCGTTTTAAGCATGCACATGCATCTTTTGGTAGACGCGGATGAAGTTTTCTGCAAAACCACAAGATGTGCATGCAAATGGTGCTTTTTGCAGAACGCGCACGTGGATTTCTACCAAACAACGTGCTAAGCATGCCGATGCTGCTCTTTTTAGCACCCGCGCACGCATTTGTCCGAAAACGCGTTTTAAGCATGCACATGCATCTTTTGGTAGACGCGGATGAAGTTTTCTGCAAAACCACAAGATGTGCATGCAAATAGTGCTTTTTGCAGAACGCGCACGTGGATTTCTACCAAACGACGTGCTAAGCATGCCGATGCTGCTATTTTTAGCACCCGCGCACGCATTTGTGCGAAAACGCGTTTTAAGCATGCACATGCATCTTTTGGTAGACGCGGATGAAGTTTTCTGCAAAACCACAAAATGTGCATGCAAATGGTGCTTTTTGCAGAACGCGCACGTGGATTTCTACCAAACGACGTGCTAAGCATGCCGATGCTGCTTTTTAGCACCCGCGCACGCATTTGTGCGAAAACGCGTTTTAAGCATGCACATGCATCTTTTGGTAGACGCGGATGAAGTTTTCTGCAAAACCACAAGATGTGCATGCAAATGGTGCTTTTTGCAGAACGCGCACGTGGATTTCTACCAAACGACGTGCTAAGCATGCCGATGCTGCTCTTTTTAGCACCCGCGCACGCATTTGTGCGAAAACGCGTTTTAAGCATGCACATGCATCTTTTGGTAGACGCGGATGAAGTTTTCTGCAAAACCACAAGATGTGCATGCAAATGGTGCTTTTTGCAGAACGCGCACGTGGATTTCTACCAAACGACGTGCTAAGCATGCCGATGCTGCTCTTTTCAGCACCCGCGCACGGATTTGTGCGAAAACGCGTTTTAAGCATGCACATGCATCTTTTGGTAGACGCGGATGAAGTTTTCTGCAAAACCACAAGATGTGCATGCAAATGGTGCTTTTGGCAGAACGCGCACGTGGATTTCTACCAAACGACGTGCTAAGCATGCCGATGCTGCTCTTTTTATCACCCGCGCACGCATTTGTGCGAAAACGCGTTTTAAGCATGCACATGCATCTTTTGGTAGACGCGGATGAAGTTTTCTGCAAAACCACAAGATGTGTATGCAAATGGTGCTTTTTGCAGAACGCGCACGTGGATTTCTACCAAACGACGTGCTAAGCATGCCGATGCTGCTCTTTTTAGCACCCGCGCACGCATTTGTGCGAAAACGCGTTTTAAGCATGCACATGCATCTTTTGGTAGACGCGGATGAAGTTTTCTGCAAAACCACAAGATGTGCATGCAAATGGTGCTTTTTGCAGAACGCGCACGTGGATTTCTACCAAACGACGTGCTAAGCATGCCGATGCTGCTATTTTTAGCACCCGCGCACGCATTTGTGCGAAAACGCGTTTTAAGCATGCACATGCATCTTTTGGTAGACGCGGATGAAGTTTTCTGCAAAACCACAAGATGTGCATGCAAATGGTGCTTTTTGCAGAACGCGCACGTGGATTTCTACCAAACGACGTGCTAAGCATGCCGATGCTGCTCTTTTTAGCACCCGCGCACGCATTTGTGCGAAAACGCGTTTTAAGCATGCACATGCATCTTTTGGTAGACGCGGATGAAGTTTTCTGCAAAACCACAAGATGTGCATGCAAATGGTGCTTTTTGCAGAACGCGCACGTGGATTTCTACCAAACGACGTGCTAAGCATGCCGATGCTGCTCTTTTTAGCACCCGCGCACGCATTTGTGCGAAAACGCGTTTTAAGCATGCACATGCATCTTTTGGTAGACGCGGATGAAGTTTTCTGCAAAACCACAAGATGTGCATGCAAATGGTGCTTTTTGCAGAACGCGCACGTGGATTTCTACCAAACGACGTGCTAAGCTTGCCGATGCTGCTCTTTTTAGCACCCGCGCACGGATTTGTGCGAAAACGCGTTTTAAGCATGCACATGCATCTTTTGGTAGACGCGGATGAAGTTTTCTGCAAAACCACAAGATGTGCATGCAAATGGTGCTTTTTGTAGAACGCGCACGTGGATTTCTACCAAACGACGTGCTAAGCATGCCGATGCTGCTCTTTTTAGCACCCGCGCACGGATTTGTGCGAAAACGCGTTTTAAGCATGCACATGCATCTTTTGGTAGACGCGGATGAAGTTTTCTGCAAAACCACAAGATGTGCATGCAAATGGTGCTTTTTGCAGAACGCGCACGTGGATTTCTACCAAACGACGTGCTAAGCATGCCGATGCTGCTCTTTTTAGCACCCGCGCACGCATTTGTGCGAAAACGCGTTTTAAGCATGCACATGCATCTTTTGGTAGACGCGGATGAAGTTTTCTGCAAAACCACAAGATGTGCATGCAAATGGTGCTTTTTGCAGAACGCGCACGTGGATTTCTACCAAACGACGTGCTAAGCATGCCGATGCTGCTATTTTTAGCACCCGCGCACGCATTTGTGCGAAAACGCGTTTTAAGCATGCACATGCATCTTTTGGTAGACGCGGATGAAGTTTTCTGCAAAACCGCAAGATGTGCATGCAAATGGTGCTTTTTGCAGAACGCGCACGTGGATTTCTACCAAACAACGTGCTAAGCATGCCGATGCTGCTCTTTTTAGCACCCGCGCACGCATTTGTGCGAAAACGCGTTTTTAAGCATGCACATGCATCTTTTGGTAGACGCGGATGAAGTTTTCTGCAAAACCACAAGATGTGCATGCAAATGGTGCTTTTTGCAGAACGCGCACGTGGATTTCTACCAAACGACGTGCTAAGCATGCCGATGCTGCTATTTTTAGCACCCGCGCACGCATTTGTGCGAAAACGCGTTTTAAGCATGCACATGCATCTTTTGGTAGACGCGGATGAAGTTTTCTGCAAAACCACAAAATGTGCATGCAAATGGTGCTTTTTGCAGAACGCGCACGTGGATTTCTACCAAACGACGTGCTAAGCATGCCGATGCTGCTTTTTAGCACCCGCGCACGCATTTGTGCGAAAACTATTTTTAAGCATGCACATGCATCTTTTGGTAGACGCGGATGAAGTTTTCTGCAAAACCACAAGATGTGCATGCAAATGGTGCTTTTTGCAGAACGCGCACGTGGATTTCTACCAAACGACGTGCTAAGCATGCCGATGCTGCTCTTTTTAGCACCCGCGCACGCATTTGTGCGAAAACGCGTTTTAAGCATGCACATGCATCTTTTGGTAGACGCGGATGAAGTTTTCTGCAAACCACAAGATGTGCATGCAAATGGTGCTTTTTGCAGAACGCGCACGTGGATTTCTACCAAACGACGTGCTAAGCATGCCGATGCTGCTCTTTTTAGCACCCGCGCACGCATTTGTGCGAAAACGCGTTTTAAGCATGCACATGCATCTTTTGGAAGACGCGGATAAAGTTTTCTGCAAAACCACAAGATGTGCATGCAAATGGTGCTTTTTGCAGAACGCGCACGTGGATTTCTACCAAACGACGTGCTAAGCATGCCGATGCTGCTATTTTTAGCACCCGCGCACGCATTTGTGCGAAAACGCGTTTTAAGCATGCACATGCATCTTTTGGTAGACGCGGATGAAGTTTTCTGCAAAACCACAAAATGTGCATGCAAATGGTGCTTTTTGCAGAACGCGCACGTGGATTTCTACCAAACGACGTGCTAAGCATGCCGATGCTGCTTTTTAGCACCCGCGCACGCATTTGTGCGAAAACGCGTTTTAAGCATGCACATGCATCTTTTGGTAGACGCGGATGAAGTTTTCTGCAAAACCACAAGATGTGCATGCAAATGGTGCTTTTTGCAGAACGCGCACGTGGATTTCTACCAAACGACGTGCTAAGCATGCCGATGCTGCTCTTTTTAGCACCCGCGCACGCATTTGTGCGAAAACGCGTTTTAAGCATGCACATGCATCTTTTGGTAGACGCGGATAAAGTTTTCTGCAAAACCACAAGATGTGCATGCAAATGGTGCTTTTTGCAGAACGCGCACGTGGATGTCTACCAAACGACGTGCTAAGCTTGCCGATGCTGCTCTTTTAGCACCCGCGCACGGATTTGTGCGAAAACGCGTTTTAAGCATGCACATGCAGCTTTTGGTAGACGCGGATGAAGTTTTCTGCAAAACCACAAGATGTGCATGCAAATGGTGCTTTTGGCAGAACGCGCACGTGGATTTCTACCAAACAACGTGCTAAGCATGCCGATGCTGCTCTTTTTAGCACCCGCGCACGCATTTGTGCGAAAACGCGTTGTAAGCATGCACATGCACCTTTTGGTAGACGCGGATGAAGTTTTCTGCAAAACCACAAGATGTGCATGCAAATGGTGCTTTTTGCAGAACGCGCACGTGGATTTCTACCAAACGACGTGCGAAGCATGCCGATGCTGCTCTTTTTAGCACCCGCGCACGGATTGTGCGAAAACGCGTTTTAAGCATGCACATGCATCTTTTGGTAGACGCGGATGAAGTTTTCTGCAAAACCACAAGATGTGCATGCAAATGGTGCTTTTGGCAGAACGCGCACGTGGATTTCTACCAAACGACGTGCTAAGCATGCCGATGCTGCTCTTTTTAGCACCGCGCACGGATTTGTGCGAAAACGCGTTTTTAAGCATGCACATGCATCTTTTGGTAGACGCGGATGAAGTTTTCTGCAAAACCACAAGATGTGCATGCAAATGGTGCTTTTTGCAGAACGCGCACGTGGATTTCTACCAAACGACGTGCTAAGCATGCCGATGCTGCTCTTTTTAGCACCCGCGCACGCATTTGTGCGAAAACGCGTTTTAAGCATGCACATGCATCTTTTGGTAGACGCGGATGAAGTTTTCTGCAAAACCACAAGATGTGCATGCAAATGGTGCTTTTTGCAGAACGCGCACGTGGATTTCTACCAAACGACGTGCTAAGCATGCCGATGCTGCTATTTTTAGCACCCGCGCACGCATTTGTGCGAAAACGCGTTTTAAGCATGCACATGCATCTTTTGGTAGACGCGGATGAAGTTTTCTGCAAAACCACAAGATGTGCATGCAAATGGTGCTTTTTGCAGAACGCGCACGTGGATTTCTACCAAACGACGTGCTAAGCATGCCGATGCTGCTCTTTTTAGCACCCGCGCACGCATTTGTGCGAAAACGCGTTTTAAGCATGCACATGCATCTTTTGGTAGACGCGGATGACGTTTTCTGCAAAACCACAAGATGTGCATGCAAATGGTGCTTTTTGCAGAACGCGCACGTGGATTTCTACCAAACGACGTGCTAAGCATGCCGATGCTGCTCTTTTTAGCACCCGCGCACGCATTTGTGCGAAAACGCGTTTTTAAGCATGCACATGCATCTTTTGGTAGACGCGGATGAAGTTTTCTGCAAAACCACAAGATGTGCATGCAAATGGTGCTTTTTGCAGAACGCGCACGTGGATTTCTACCAAACGACGTGCTAAGCTTGCCGATGCTGCTCTTTTTAGCACCCGCGCACGGATTTGTGCGAAAACGCGTTTTAAGCATGCACATGCATCTTTTGGTAGACGCGGATGAAGTTTTCTGCAAAACCACAAGATGTGCATGCAAATGGTGCTTTTGGCAGAACGCGCACGTGGATTTCTACCAAACGACGTGCTAAGCATGCCGATGCTGCTCTTTTTAGCACCCGCGCACGCATTTGTGCGAAAACGCGTTTTAAGCATGCACATGCATCTTTTGGTAGACGCGGATGAAGTTTTCTGCAAAACCACAAGATGTGCATGCAAATGGTGCTTTTTGCAGAACGCGCACGTGGATTTCTACCAAACGACGTGCTAAGCATGCCGATGCTGCTCTTTTTAGCACCCGCGCACGGATTTGTGCGAAAACGCGTTTTAAGCATGCACATGCATCTTTGGTAGACGCGGATGAAGTTTTCTGCAAAACCACAAGATGTGCATGCAAATGGTGCTTTTGGCAGAACGCGCACGTGGATTTCTACCAAACGACGTGCTAAGCATGCCGATGCTGCTCTTTTTAGCACCCGCGCACGCATTTGTGCGAAAACGCGTTTGAAGCATGCACATGCATCTTTTGGTAGACGCGGATGAAGTTTTCTGCAAAACCACAAGATGTGCATGCAAATGGTTCTTTTTGCAGAACGCGCACGTGGATTTCTACCAAACGACGTGCTAAGCATGCCGATGCTGCTCTTTTTAGCACCCGCGCACGCATTTGTGCGAAAACGCGTTTTAAGCATGCACATGCATCTTTTGGTAGACGCGGATGAAGTTTTCTGCAAAACCACAAGATGTGCATGCAAATGGTGCTTTTGGCAGAACGCGCACGTGGATTTCTACCAAACGACGGGCTAAGCATGCCGATGCTGCTCTTTTTAGCACCCGCGCACGCATTTGTGCGAAAACGCGTTTTAAGCATGCACATGCATCTTTTGGTAGACGCGGATGAAGTTTTCTGCAAAACCACAAGATGTGCATGCAAATGGTGCTTTTTGCAGAACGCGCACGTGGATTTCTACCAAACGACGTGCTAAGCATGCCGATGCTGCTCTTTTTAGCACCCGCGCACGGATTTGTGCGGAAACGCGTTTTAAGCATGCACATGCATCTTTTGGTAGACGCGGATGAAGTTTTCTGCAAAACCACAAGATGTGCATGCAAATGGTGCTTTTGGCAGAACGCGCACGTGGATTTCTACCAAACGACGTGCTAAGCATGCCGATGCTGCTCTTTTTAGCACCCGCGCACGCATTTGTGCGAAAACGCGTTTTAAGCATGCACATGCATCTTTTGGTAGACGCGGATGAAGTTTTCTGCAAAACCACAAGATGTGCATGCAAATGGTGCTTTTTGCAGAACGCGCACGTGGATTTCTACCAAACGACGTGCTAAGCATGCCGATGCTGCTCTTTTTAGCACCCGCGCACGGATTTGTGCGAAAACGCGTTTTAAACATGCACATGCATCTTTTGGTAGACGCGGATGAAGTTTTCTGCAAAACCACAAGATGTGCATGCAAATGGTGCTTTTGGCAGAACGCGCACGTGGATTTCTACCAAACGACGTGCTAAGCATGCCGATGCTGCTCTTTTTAGCACCCGCGCACGCATTTGTGCGAAAACGCGTTTTAAGCATGCACATGCATCTTTTGGTAGACGCGGATGAAGTTTTCTGCAAAACCACAAGATGTGCATGCAAATGGTGCTTTTTGCAGAACGCGCACGTGGATGTCTACCAAACTACGTGCTAAGCATGCCGATGCTGCTCTTTTTAGCACCCGCGCACGGATTTGTGCGAAAACGCGTTTTAAGCATGCACATGCATCTTTTGGTAGACGCGGATGAAGTTTTCTGCAAAACCACAAGATGTGCATGCAAATTGTGCTTTTGGCAGAACGCGCACGTGGATTTCTACCAAACGACGTGCTAAGCATGCCGATGCTGCTCTTTTTAGCACCCGCGCCCGCATTTGTGCGAAAACGCGTTTTAAGCATGCACATGCATCTTTTGGTAGACGCGGATGAAGTTTTCTGCAAAACCACAAGATGTGCATGCAAGTGGTGCTTTTGGCAGAACGCGCACGTGGATTTCTACCAAACGACGTGCTAAGCATGCCGATGCTGCTCTTTTTAGCACCCGCACACGGATTTGTGCGAAAACGCGTTTTAAGCATGCACATGCATCTTTTGGTAGACGCGGATGAAGTTTTCTGCAAAACCACAAGATGTGCATGCAAATGGTGCTTTTTGCAGAACGCGCACGTGGATTTCTACCAAACGACGTGCTAAGCATGCCGATGCTGCTCTTTTTAGCACCCGCGCACGGATTTGTGCGAAAACGCGTTTTAAGCATGCACATGCATCTTTTGGTAGACGCGGATGAAGTTTTCTGCAAAACCACAAGATGTGCATGCAAATGGTGCTTTTGGCAGAACGCGCACGTGGATTTCTACCAAACGACGTGCTAAGCATGCCGATGCTGCTCTTTTTAGCACCCGCGCACGCATTTGTGCGAAAACGCGTTTTAAGCATGCACATGCATCTTTTGGTAGACGCGGATGAAGTTTTCTGCAAAACCACAAGATGTGCATGCAAATGGTTCTTTTTGCAGAACGCGCACGTGGATTTCTACCAAACGACGTGCTAAGCATGCCGATGCTGCTCTTTTTAGCGCCCGCGCACGCATTTGTGCGAAAACGCGTTTTAAGCATGCACATGCATCTTTTGGTAGACGCGGATGAAGTTTTCTGCAAAACCACAAGATGTGCATGCAAATGGTGCTTTTGGCAGAACGCGCACGTGGATTTCTACCAAACGACGGGCTAAGCATGCCGATGCTGCTCTTTTTAGCACCCGCGCACGCATTTGTGCGAAAACGCGTTTTAAGCATGCACATGCATCTTTTGGTAGACGCGGATGAAGTTTTCTGCAAAACCACAAGATGTGCATGCAAATGGTGCTTTTTGCAGAACGCGCACGTGGATTTCTACCAAACGACGTGCTAAGCATGCCGATGCTGCTCTTTTTAGCACCCGCGCACGGATTTGTGCGAAAACGCGTTTTAAGCATGCACATGCATCTTTTGGTAGACGCGGATGAAGTTTTCTGCAAAACCACAAGATGTGCATGCAAATGGTGCTTTTGGCAGAACGCGCACGTGGATTTCTACCAAACGACGTGCTAAGCATGCCGATGCTGCTCTTTTTAGCACCCGCGCACGCATTTGTGCGAAAACGCGTTTTAAGCATGCACATGCATCTTTTGGTAGACGC
Source organism: Dermacentor andersoni (assembly GCF_023375885.2). Taxonomy (NCBI): domain Eukaryota; kingdom Metazoa; phylum Arthropoda; class Arachnida; order Ixodida; family Ixodidae; genus Dermacentor; species Dermacentor andersoni. The sequence goes on along the minus strand of NW_027314859.1, from coordinate 147,244 downwards.
GGATGAAGTTTTCTGCAAAACCACAAGATGTGCATGCAAATGGTGCTTTTTGCAGAACGCGCACGTGGATTTCTACCAAACGACGTGCTAAGCATGCCGATGCTGCTCTTTTTAGCACCCGCGCACGGATTTGTGCGAAAACGCGTTTTAAACATGCACATGCATCTTTTGGTAGACGCGGATGAAGTTTTCTGCAAAACCACAAGATGTGCATGCAAATGGTGCTTTTGGCAGAACGCGCACGTGGATTTCTACCAAACGACGTGCTAAGCATGCCGATGCTGCTCTTTTTAGCACCCGCGCACGCATTTGTGCGAAAACGCGTTTTAAGCATGCACATGCATCTTTTGGTAGACGCGGATGAAGTTTTCTGCAAAACCACAAGATGTGCATGCAAATGGTGCTTTTTGCAGAACGCGCACGTGGATGTCTACCAAACTACGTGCTAAGCATGCCGATGCTGCTCTTTTTAGCACCCGCGCACGGATTTGTGCGAAAACGCGTTTTAAGCATGCACATGCATCTTTTGGTAGACGCGGATGAAGTTTTCTGCAAAACCACAAGATGTGCATGCAAATTGTGCTTTTGGCAGAACGCGCACGTGGATTTCTACCAAACGACGTGCTAAGCATGCCGATGCTGCTCTTTTTAGCACCCGCGCACGCATTTGTTCGAAAACGCGTTTTAAGCATGCACATGCATCTTTTGGTAGACGCGGATGAAGTTTTCTGCAAAACCACAAGATGTGCATGCAAGTGGTGCTTTTGGCAGAACGCGCACGTGGATTTCTACCAAACGACGTGCTAAGCATGCCGATGCTGCTCTTTTTAGCACCCGCACACGGATTTGTGCGAAAACGCGTTTTAAGCATGCACATGCATCTTTTGGTAGACGCGGATGAAGTTTTCTGCAAAACCACAAGATGTGCATGCAAATGGTGCTTTTGGCAGAACGCGCACGTGGATTTCTACCAAACGACGTGCTAAGCATGCCGATGCTGCTCTTTTTAGCACCCGCGCACGGATTTGTGCGAAAACGCGTTTTAAGCATGCACATGCATCTTTTTTGTAGACGCGGATGAAGTTTTCTGCAAAACCACAAGATGTGCATGCAAATGGTGCTTTTGGCAGAACGCGCACGTGGATTTCTACCAAACGACGTGCTAAGCATGCCGATGCTGCTCTTTTTAGCACCCGCGCACGCATTTGTGCGAAAACACGTTTTAAGCAGCACATGCATCTTTTGGTAGACGCGGATGAAGTTTTCTACAAAACCACAAGATGTGCATGCAAATGGTGCTTTTTGCAGAACGCGCACGTGGATTTCTACCAAACGACGTGCTAAGCATGCCGATGCTGCTCTTTTTAGCACACGCGCACGGATTTGTACGAAAACGCGTTTTAAGCATGCACATGCATCTTTTGGTAGACGCGGATGAAGTTTTCTGCAAAACCACAAGATGTGCATGCAAATGGTGCTTTTGGCAGAACGCGCACGTGGATTTCTACCAAACGACGTGCTAAGCATGCCGATGCTGCTCTTTTTAGCACCCGCGCACGGATTTGTGCGAAAACGCGTTTTAAGCATGCACATGCATCTTTTGGTAGACGCGGATGAAGTTTTCTGCAAAACCACAAGATGTGCATGCAAATGGTGCTTTTGGCAGAACGCGCACGTGGATTTCTACCAAACGACGTGCTAAGCATGCCGATGCTGCTCTTTTTAGCACCCGCGCACGCATTTGTGCGAAAACGCGTTTTAAGCATGCACATGCATCTTTTGGTAGACGCGGATGAAGTTTTCTGCAAAACCACAAGATGTGCATGCAAATGGTGCTTTTGGCAGAACGCGCACGTGGATTTCTACCAAACGACGTGCTAAGCATGCCGATGCTGCTCTTTTTAGCACCCGCGCACGCATTTGTGCGAAAACGCGTTTTAAGCATGCACATGCATCTTTTGCTAGACGCGGATGAAGTTTTCTGCAAAACCACAAGATGTGCATGCAAATGGTGCTTTTTGCAGAACGCGCACGTGGATTTCTACCAAACGACGTGCTAAGCATGCCGATGCTGCTCTTTTTAGCACCCGCGCACGCATTTGTGCGAAAACGCGTTTTAAGCATTTCATGCATCTTTTGGTAGACGCGGATGAAGTTTTCTGCAAAACCACAAGATGTGCATGCAAATGGTGCTTTTTGCAGAACGCGCACGTGGATTTCTACCAAACGACGTGCTAAGCATGCCGATGCTGCTCTTTTTAGCACCCGCGCACGGATTTGTGCGAAAACGCGTTTTCAGCATGCACATGCATCTTTTGGTAGACGCGGATGAAGTTTTCTGCAAAACCACAAGATGTGCATGCAAATGGTGCTTTTGGCAGAACGCGCACGTGGATTTCTACCAAACGACGTGCTAAGCATGCCGATGCTGCTCTTTTTAGCACCCGCGCACGGATTTGTGCGAAAACGCGTTTTAAGCATGCACATGCATTTTTGGTAGACGCGGATAAAGTTTTCTGCAAAACCACAAGATGTGCATACAAATGGTGCTTTTGGCAGAACGCGCACGTGGATTTCTACCAAACGACGTGCTAAGCATGCCGATGCTGCTCTTTTTAGCACCCGCGCACGCATTTGTGCGAAAACGCGTTTTAAGCAAGCACATGCATCTTTTGGTAGACGCGGATGAAGTTTTCTGCAAAACCACAAGATGTGCATGCAAATGGTGCTTTTGGCAGAACGCGCACGTGGATTTCTACCAAACGACGTGCTAAGCATGCCGATGCTGCTCTTTTTAGCACCCGCGCACGGATTTGTGCGAAAACGCGTTTTAAGCATGCACATGCATCTTTTGGTAGACGCGGATGAAGTTTTCTGCAAAACCACAAGATGTGCATGCAAATGGTGCTTTTGGCAGAACGCGCACGTGGATTTCTACCAAACGACGTGCTAAGCATGCCGATGCTGCTCTTTTTAGCACCCGCGCACGCATTTGTGCGAAAACGCGTTTTAAGCATGCACATGCATCTTTTGGTAGACGCGGATGTTTTCTGCAAAACCACAAGATGTGCATGCAAATGGTGCTTTTGGCAGAACGCGCACGTGGATTTCTACCAAACGACGTGCTAAGCATGCCGATGCTGCTCTTTTTAGCACCCGCGCACGCATTTGTGCGAAAACGCGTTTTAAGCATGCACATGCATCTTTTGCTAGACGCGGATGAAGTTTTCTGCAAAACCACAAGATGTGCATGCAAATGGTGCTTTTTGCAGAACGCGCACGTGGATTTCTACCAAACGACGTGCTAAGCATGCCGATGCTGCTCTTTTTAGCACCCGCGCACGCATTTGTGCGAAAACGCGTTTTAAGCATTTCATGCATCTTTTGGTAGACGCGGATGAAGTTTTCTGCAAAACCACAAGATGTGCATGCAAATGGTGCTTTTTGCAGAACGCGCACGTGGATTTCTACCAAACGACGTGCTAAGCATGCCGATGCTGCTCTTTTTAGCACCCGCGCACGGATTTGTGCGAAAACGCGTTTTAAGCATGCACATGCATCTTTTGGTAGACGCGGATGAAGTTTTCTGCAAAACCACAAGATGTGCATGCAAATGGTGCTTTTGGCAGAACGCGCACGTGGATTTCTACCAAACGACGTGCTAAGCATGCCGATGCTGCTCTTTTTAGCACCCGCGCACGCATTTGTGCGAAAACGCGTTTTAAGCATGCACATGCATCTTTTGGTAGACGCGGATGTTTTCTGCAAAACCACAAGATGTGCATGCAAATGGTGCTTTTGGCAGAACGCGCACGTGGATTTCTACCAAACGACGTGCTAAGCATGCCGATGCTGCTATTTTTAGCACCCGCGCACGCATTTGTGCGAAAACGCGTTTTAAGCATGCACATGCATCTTTTGGTAGACGCGGATGAAGTTTTCTGCAAAACCACAAGATGTGCATGCAAATGGTGCTTTTTGCAGAACGCGCACGTGGATTTCTACCAAACGACGTGCTAAGCATGCCGTTGCTGCTCTTTTTAGCATCCGCGCACGCATTTGTGCGAAAACGCGTTTTAAGCATGCACATGCATCTTTTGGTAGACGCGGATGTTTTCTGCAAAACCACAAGATGTGCATGCAAATGGTGCTTTTGGCAGAACGCGCACGTGGATTTCTACCAAACGACGTGCTAAGCATGCCGATGCTGCTCTTTTTAGCACCCGCGCACGCATTTGTGCGAAAACGCGTTTTAAGCAGCACATGCATCTTTTGGTAGACGCGGATGAAGTTTTCTACAAAACCACAAGATGTGCATGCAAATGGTGCTTTTGGCAGAACGCGCACGTGGATTTCTACCAAACGACGTGCTAAGCATGCCGATGCTGCTCTTTTTAGCACACGCGCACGGATTTGTGCGAAAACGCGTTTTAAGCATGCACATGCATCTTTTGGTAGACGCGGATGAAGTTTTCTGCAAAACCACAAGATGTGCATGCAAATGGTGCTTTTGGCAGAACGCGCACGTGGATTTCTACCAAACGACGTGCTAAGCATGCCGATGCTGCTCTTTTTAGCACCCGCGCACGCATTTGTGCGAAAACGCGTTTTAAGCATGCACATGCATCTTTTGCTAGACGCGGATGAAGTTTTCTGCAAAACCACAAGATGTGCATGCAAATGGTGCTTTTTGCAGAACGCGCACGTGGATTTCTACCAAACGACGTGCTAAGCATGCCGATGCTGCTCTTTTTAGCACCCGCGCACGCATTTGTGCGAAAACGCGTTTTAAGCATGCACATGCATCTTTTGGTAGACGCGGATGAAGTTTTCTGCAAAACCACAAGATGTGCATGCAAATGGTGCTTTTTGCAGAACGCGCACGTGGATTTCTACCAAACGACGTGCTAAGCATGGCGATGCTGCTATTTTTAGCACCCGCGCACGCATTTGTGCGAAAACGCGTTTTAAGCATGCACATGCATCTTTTGGTAGACGCGGATGAAGTTTTCTGCAAAACCACAAGATGTGCATGCAAATGGTGCTTTTTGCAGAACGCGCACGTGGATTTCTACCAAACGACGTGCTAAGCATGCCGATGCTGCTCTTTTTAGCATCCGCGCACGCATTTGTGCGAAAACGCGTTTTAAGCATGCACATGCATCTTTTGGTAGACGCGGATGAAGTTTTCTGCAAAACCACAAGATGTGCATGCAAATGGTGCTTTTTGCAGAACGCGCACGTGGATTTCTACCAAACGACGTGCTAAGCTTGCCGATGCTGCTCTTTTTAGCACCCGCGCACGGATTTGTGCGAAAACGCGTTTTAAGCATGCACATGCATCTTTTGGTAGACGCGGATGAAGGTTTCTGCAAAACCACAAGATGTGCATGCAAATGGTGCTTTTGGCAGAACGCGCACGTGGATTTCTACCAAACGACGTGCTAAGCATGCCGATGCTGCTCTTTTTAGCACCCGCGCACGCATTTGTGCGAAAACGCGTTTTAAGCATGCACATGCATCTTTTGGTAGACGCGGATGAAGTTTTCTACAAAACCACAAGATGTGCATGCAAATGGTGCTTTTGGCAGAACGCGCACGTGGATTTCTACCAAACGACGTGCTAAGCATGCCGATGCTGCTCTTTTTAGCATCCGCGCACGCATTTGTGCGAAAACGCGTTTTAAGCATGCACATGCATCTTTTGGTAGACGCGGATGAAGTTTTCTACAAAACCACAAGATGTGCATGCAAATGGTGCTTTTTGCAGAACGCGCACGTGGATTTCTACCAAACGACGTGCTAAGCATGCCGATGCTGCTCTTTTTAGCACCCGCGCACGGATTTGTGCGAAAACACGTTTTAAACATGCACATGCATCTTTTGGTAGACGCGGATGAAGTTTTCTGCAAAACCACAAGATGTGCATGCAAATTGTGCTTTTGGCAGAACGCGCACGTGGATTTCTACCAAACGACGTGCTAAGCATGCCGATGCTGCTCTTTTTAGCACCCGCGCACGCATTTGTGCGAAAACGCGTTTTAAGCATGCACATGCATCTTTTGGTAGACGCGGATGAAGTTTTCTGCAAAACCACAAGATGTGCATGCAAATGGTGCTTTTGGCCGAACGCGCACGTGGATTTCTACCAAACGACGTGCTAAGCATGCCGATGCTGCTCTTTTTAGCACCCGCACACGGATTTGTGCGAAAACGCGTTTTAAGCATGCACATGCATCTTTTGGTAGACGCGGATGAAGTTTTCTGCAAAACCACAAGATGTGCATGCAAATGGTGCTTTTGGCAGAACGCGCACGTGTATTTCTACCAAACGACGTGCTAAGCATGCCGATGCTGCTCTTTTTAGCACCCGCGCACGGATTTGTGCGAAAACGCGTTTTAAGCATGCACATGCATCTTTTGGTAGACGCGGATGAAGTTTTCTGCAAAACCACAAGATGTGCATGCAAATGGTGCTTTTGGCAGAACGCGCACGTGGATTTCTACCAAACGACGTGCTAAGCATGCCGATGCTGCTCTTTTTAGCACCCGCGCACGCATTTGTGCGAAAACGCGTTTTAAGCAGCACATGCATCTTTTGGTAGACGCGGATGAAGTTTTCTACAAAACCACAAGATGTGCATGCAAATGGTGCTTTTTGCAGAACGCGCACGTGGATTTCTACCAAACGACGTGCTAAGCATGCCGATGCTGCTCTTTTTAGCACACGCGCACGGATTTGTGCGAAAACGCGTTTTAAGCATGCACATGCATCTTTTGGTAGACGCGGATGAAGTTTTCTGCAAAACCACAAGATGTGCATGCAAATGGTGCTTTTGGCAGAACGCGCACGTGGATTTCTACCAAACGACGTGCTAAGCATGGCGATGCTGCTCTTTTTAGCACCCGCGCACGGATTTGTGCGAAAACGCGTTTTAAGCATGCACATGCATCTTTTGGTAGACGCGGATGAAGTTTTCTGCAAAACCACAAGATGTGCATGCAAATGGTGCTTTTGGCAGAACGCGCACGTGGATTTCTACCAAACGACGTGCTAAGCATGCCGATGCTGCTCTTTTTAGCACCCGCGCACGCATTTGTGCGAAAACGCGTTTTAAGCATGCACATGCATCTTTTGGTAGACGCGGATGAAGTTTTCTACAAAACCACAAGATGTGCATGCAAATGGTGCTTTTTGCAGAACGCGCACGTGGATTTCTACCAAACGACGTGCTAAGCATGCCGATGCTGCTCTTTTTAGCACCCGCGCACGGATTTGTGCGAAAACACGTTTTAAACATGCACATGCATCTTTTGGTAGACGCGGATGAAGTTTTCTGCAAAACCACAAGATGTGCATGCAAATGGTGCTTTTGGCAGAACGCGCACGTGGATTTCTACCAAACGACGTGCTAAGCATGCCGATGCTGCTCTTTTTAGCACCCGCGCACGCATTTGTGCGAAAACGCGTTTTAAGCATGCACATGCATCTTTTGGTAGACGCGGATGAAGTTTTCTGCAAAACCACAAGATGTGCATGCAAATGGTGCTTTTTGCAGAACGCGCACGTGGATGTCTACCAAACTACGTGCTAAGCATGCCGATGCTGCTCTTTTTAGCACCCGCGCACGGATTTGTGCGAAAACGCGTTTTAAGCATGCACATGCATCTTTTGGTAGACGCGGATGAAGTTTTCTGCAAAACCACAAGATGTGCATGCAAATTGTGCTTTTGGCAGAACGCGCACGTGGATTTCTACCAAACGACGTGCTAAGCATGCCGATGCTGCTCTTTTTAGCACCCGCGCACGCATTTGTGCGAAAACGCGTTTTAAGCATGCACATGCATCTTTTGGTAGACGCGGATGAAGTTTTCTGCAAAACCACAAGATGTGCATGCAAATGGTGCTTTTGGCAGAACGCGCACGTGGATTTCTACCAAACGACGTGCTAAGCATGCCGATGCTGCTCTTTTTAGCACCCGCACACGGATTTGTGCGAAAACGCGTTTTAAGCATGCACATGCATCTTTTGGTAGACGCGGATGAAGTTTTCTGCAAAACCACAAGATGTGCATGCAAATGGTGCTTTTGGCAGAACGCGCACGTGTATTTCTACCAAACGACGTGCTAAGCATGCCGATGCTGCTCTTTTTAGCACCCGCGCACGGATTTGTGCGAAAACGCGTTTTAAGCATGCACATGCATCTTTTGGTAGACGCGGATGAAGTTTTCTGCAAAACCACAAGATGTGCATGCAAATGGTGCTTTTGGCAGAACGCGCACGTGGATTTCTACCAAACGACGTGCTAAGCATGCCGATGCTGCTCTTTTTAGCACCCGCGCACGCATTTGTGCGAAAACGCGTTTTAAGCAGCACATGCATCTTTTGGTAGACGCGGATGAAGTTTTCTACAAAACCACAAGATGTGCATGCAAATGGTGCTTTTTGCAGAACGCGCACGTGGATTTCTACCAAACGACGTGCTAAGCATGCCGATGCTGCTCTTTTTAGCACACGCGCACGGATTTGTGCGAAAACGCGTTTTAAGCATGCACATGCATCTTTTGGTAGACGCGGATGAAGTTTTCTGCAAAACCACAAGATGTGCATGCAAATGGTGCTTTTGGCAGAACGCGCACGTGGATTTCTACCAAACGACGTGCTAAGCATGGCGATGCTGCTCTTTTTAGCACCCGCGCACGGATTTGTGCGAAAACGCGTTTTAAGCATGCACATGCATCTTTTGGTAGACGCGGATGAAGTTTTCTGCAAAACCACAAGATGTGCATGCAAATGGTGCTTTTGGCAGAACGCGCACGTGGATTTCTACCAAACGACGTGCTAAGCATGCCGATGCTGCTCTTTTTAGCACCCGCGCACGCATTTGTGCGAAAACGCGTTTTAAGCATGCACATGCATCTTTTGGTAGACGCGGATGAAGTTTTCTGCAAAACCACAAGATGTGCATGCAAATGGTGCTTTTGGCAGAACGCGCACGTGGATTTCTACCAAACGACGTGCTAAGCATGCCGATGCTGCTCTTTTTAGCACCCGCGCACGCATTTGTGCGAAAACGCGTTTTAAGCATGCACATGCATCTTTTGCTAGACGCGGATGAAGTTTTCTGCAAAACCACAAGATGTGCATGCAAATGGTGCTTTTTGCAGAACGCGCACGTGGATTTCTACCAAACGACGTGCTAAGCATGCCGATGCTGCTCTTTTTAGCACCCGCGCACGCATTTGTGCGAAAACGCGTTTTAAGCATTTCATGCATCTTTTGGTAGACGCGGATGAAGTTTTCTGCAAAACCACAAGATGTGCATGCAAATGGTGCTTTTTGCAGAACGCGCACGTGGATTTCTACCAAACGACGTGCTAAGCATGCCGATGCTGCTCTTTTTAGCACCCGCGCACGGATTTGTGCGAAAACGCGTTTTAAGCATGCACATGCATCTTTTGGTAGACGCGGATGAAGTTTTCTGCAAAACCACAAGATGTGCATGCAAATGGTGCTTTTGGCAGAACGCGCACGTGGATTTCTACCAAACGACGTGCTAAGCATGCCGATGCTGCTCTTTTTAGCACCCGCGCACGCATTTGTGCGAAAACGCGTTTTAAGCATGCACATGCATCTTTTGGTAGACGCGGATGTTTTCTGCAAAACCACAAGATGTGCATGCAAATGGTGCTTTTGGCAGAACGCGCACGTGGATTTCTACCAAACGACGTGCTAAGCATGCCGATGCTGCTCTTTTTAGCACCCGCGCACGCATTTGTGCGAAAACGCGTTTTAAGCATGCACATGCATCTTTTGCTAGACGCGGATGAAGTTTTCTGCAAAACCACAAGATGTGCATGCAAATGGTGCTTTTTGCAGAACGCGCACGTGGATTTCTACCAAACGACGTGCTAAGCATGCCGATGCTGCTCTTTTTAGCACCCGCGCACGCATTTGTGCGAAAACGCGTTTTAAGCATTTCATGCATCTTTTGGTAGACGCGGATGAAGTTTTCTGCAAAACCACAAGATGTGCATGCAAATGGTGCTTTTTGCAGAACGCGCACGTGGATTTCTACCAAACGACGTGCTAAGCATGCCGATGCTGCTCTTTTTAGCACCCGCGCACGGATTTGTGCGAAAACGCGTTTTAAACATGCACATGCATCTTTTGGTAGACGCGGATGAAGTTTTCTGCAAAACCACAAGATGTGCATGCAAATGGTGCTTTTGGCAGAACGCGCACGTGGATTTCTACCAAACGACGTGCTAAGCATGCCGATGCTGCTCTTTTTAGCACCCGCGCACGCATTTGTGCGAAAACGCGTTTTAAGCATGCACATGCATCTTTTGGTAGACGCGGATGTTTTCTGCAAAACCACAAGATGTGCATGCAAATGGTGCTTTTGGCAGAACGCGCACGTGGATTTCTACCAAACGACGTGCTAAGCATGCCGATGCTGCTATTTTTAGCACCCGCGCACGCATTTGTGCGAAAACGCGTTTTAAGCATGCACATGCATCTTTTGGTAGACGCGGATGAAGTTTTCTGCAAAACCACAAGATGTGCATGCAAATGGTGCTTTTTGCAGAACGCGCACGTGGATTTCTACCAAACGACGTGCTAAGCATGCCGATGCTGCTCTTTTTAGCATCCGCGCACGCATTTGTGCGAAAACGCGTTTTAAGCATGCACATGCATCATCTTTTGGTAGACGCGGATGAAGTTTTCTGCAAAACCACAAGATGTGCATGCAAATGGTTCTTTTTGCAGAACGCGCACGTGGATTTCTACCAAACGACGTGCTAAGCATGCCGATGCTGCTCTTTTTAGCACCCGCGCACGCATTTGTGCGAAAACGCGTTTTAAGCATGCACATGCATCTTTTGGTAGACGCGGATGAAGTTTTCTGCAAAACCACAAGATGTGCATGCAAATGGTGCTTTTGGCAGAACGCGCACGTGGATTTCTACCAAACGACGTGCTAAGCATGCCGATGCTGCTCTTTTTAGCACCCGCGCACGCATTTGTGCGAAAACGCGTTTTAAGCATGCACATGCATCTTTTGCTAGACGCGGATGAAGTTTTCTGCAAAACCACAAGATGTGCATGCAAATGGTGCTTTTTGCAGAACGCGCACGTGGATTTCTACCAAACGACGTGCTAAGCATGCCGATGCTGCTCTTTTTAGCACCCGCGCACGCATTTGTGCGAAAACGCGTTTTAAGCATTTCATGCATCTTTTGGTAGACGCGGATGAAGTTTTCTGCAAAACCACAAGATGTGCATGCAAATGGTGCTTTTTGCAGAACGCGCACGTGGATTTCTACCAAACGACGTGCTAAGCATGCCGATGCTGCTCTTTTTAGCACCCGCGCACGGATTTGTGCGAAAATGCGTTTTAAACATGCACATGCATCTTTTGGTAGACGCGGATGAAGTTTTCTGCAAAACCACAAGATGTGCATGCAAATGGTGCTTTTGGCAGAACGCGCACGTGGATTTCTACCAAACGACGTGCTAAGCATGCCGATGCTGCTCTTTTTAGCACCCGCGCACGCATTTGTGCGAAAACGCGTTTTAAGCATGCACATGCATCTTTTGGTAGACGCGGATGTTTTCTGCAAAACCACAAGATGTGCATGCAAATGGTGCTTTTGGCAGAACGCGCACGTGGATTTCTACCAAACGACGTGCTAAGCATGCCGATGCTGCTATTTTTAGCACCCGCGCACGCATTTGTGCGAAAACGCGTTTTAAGCATGCACATGCATCTTTTGGTAGACGCGGATGAAGTTTTCTGCAAAACCACAAGATGTGCATGCAAATGGTGCTTTTTGCAGAACGCGCACGTGGATTTCTACCAAACGACGTGCTAAGCATGCCGATGCTGCTCTTTTTAGCATCCGCGCACGCATTTGTGCGAAAACGCGTTTTAAGCATGCACATGCATCATCTTTTGGTAGACGCGGATGAAGTTTTCTGCAAAACCACAAGATGTGCATGCAAATGGTTCTTTTTGCAGAACGCGCACGTGGATTTCTACCAAACGACGTGCTAAGCATGCCGATGCTGCTCTTTTTAGCACCCGCGCACGCATTTGTGCGAAAACGCGTTTTAAGCATGCACATGCATCTTTTGGTAGACGCGGATGAAGTTTTCTGCAAAACCACAAGATGTGCATGCAAATGGTGCTTTTGGCAGAACGCGCACGTGGATTTCTACCAAACGACGTGCTAAGCATGCCGATGCTGCTCTTTTTAGCACCCGCACACGGATTTGTGCGAAAACGCGTTTTAAGCATGCACATGCATCTTTTGGTAGACGCGGATGAAGTTTTCTGCAAAACCACAAGATGTGCATGCAAATGGTGCTTTTGGCAGAACGCGCACGTGTATTTCTACCAAACGACGTGCTAAGCATGCCGATGCTGCTCTTTTTAGCACCCGCGCACGGATTTGTGCGAAAACGCGTTTTAAGCATGCACATGCATCTTTTGGTAGACGCGGATGAAGTTTTCTGCAAAACCACAAGATGTGCATGCAAATGGTGCTTTTGGCAGAACGCGCACGTGGATTTCTACCAAACGACGTGCTAAGCATGCCGATGCTGCTCTTTTTAGCACCCGCGCACGCATTTGTGCGAAAACGCGTTTTAAGCATGCACATGCATCTTTTGCTAGACGCGGATGAAGTTTTCTGCAAAACCACAAGATGTGCATGCAAATGGTGCTTTTTGCAGAACGCGCACGTGGATTTCTACCAAACGACGTGCTAAGCATGCCGATGCTGCTCTTTTTAGCACCCGCGCACGCATTTGTGCGAAAACGCGTTTTAAGCATTTCATGCATCTTTTGGTAGACGCGGATGAAGTTTTCTGCAAAACCACAAGATGTGCATGCAAATGGTGCTTTTTGCAGAACGCGCACGTGGATTTCTACCAAACGACGTGCTAAGCATGCCGATGCTGCTCTTTTTAGCACCCGCGCACGGATTTGTGCGAAAACGCGTTTTCAGCATGCACATGCATCTTTTGGTAGACGCGGATGAAGTTTTCTGCAAAACCACAAGATGTGCATGCAAATGGTGCTTTTGGCAGAACGCGCACGTGGATTTCTACCAAACGACGTGCTAAGCATGCCGATGCTGCTCTTTTTAGCACCCGCGCATGGATTTGTGCGAAAACGCGTTTTAAGCATGCACATGCATTTTTGGTAGACGCGGATGAAGTTTTCTGCAAAACCACAAGATGTGCATACAAATGGTGCTTTTGGCAGAACGCGCACGTGGATTTCTACCAAACGACGTGCTAAGCATGCCGATGCTGCTCTTTTTAGCACCTGCGCAAGCATTTGTGCGAAAACGCGTTTTAAGCAAGCACATGCATCTTTTGGTAGACGCGGATGAAGTTTTCTGCAAAACCACAAGATGTGCATGCAAATGGTGCTTTTGGCAGAACGCGCACGTGGATTTCTACCAAACGACGTGCTAAGCATGCCGATGCTGCTCTTTTTAGCACCCGCGCACGCATTTGTGCGAAAACGCGTTTTAAGCATGCACATGCATCTTTTGGTAGACGCGGATGAAGTTTTCTGCAAAACCACAAGATGTGCATGCAAATGGTGCTTTTGGCAGAACGCGCACGTGGATTTCTACCAAACGACGTGCTAAGCATGCCGATGCTGCTCTTTTTAGCACCCGCGCACGCATTTGTGCGAAAACGCGTTTTAAGCATGCACATGCATCTTTTGCTAGACGCGGATGAAGTTTTCTGCAAAACCACAAGATGTGCATGCAAATGGTGCTTTTTGCAGAACGCGCACGTGGATTTCTACCAAACGACGTGCTAAGCATGCCGATGCTGCTCTTTTTAGCACCCGCGCACGCATTTGTGCGAAAACGCGTTTTAAGCATTTCATGCATCTTTTGGTAGACGCGGATGAAGTTTTCTGCAAAACCACAAGATGTGCATGCAAATGGTGCTTTTTGCAGAACGCGCACGTGGATTTCTACCAAACGACGTGCTAAGCATGCCGATGCTGCTCTTTTTAGCATCCGCGCACGCATTTGTGCGAAAACGCGTTTTAAGCATGCACATGCATCATCTTTTGGTAGACGCGGATGAAGTTTTCTGCAAAACCACAAGATGTGCATGCAAATGGTGCTTTTTGCAGAACGCGCACGTGGATTTCTACCAGACGACGTGCTAAGCATGCCGATGCTGCTCTTTTTAGCACCCGCGCACGGATTTGTGCGAAAACGCGTTTTAAACATGCACATGCATCTTTTGGTAGACGCGGATGAAGTTTTCTGCAAAACCACAAGATGTGCATGCAAATGGTGCTTTTGGCAGAACGCGCACGTGGATTTCTACCAAACGACGTGCTAAGCATGCCGATGCTGCTCTTTTTAGCACCCGCGCACGCATTTGTGCGAAAACGCGTTTTAAGCATGCACATGCATCTTTTGGTAGACGCGGATGTTTTCTGCAAAACCACAAGATGTGCATGCAAATGGTGCTTTTGGCAGAACGCGCACGTGGATTTCTACCAAACGACGTGCTAAGCATGCCGATGCTGCTATTTTTAGCACCCGCGCACGCATTTGTGCGAAAACGCGTTTTAAGCATGCACATGCATCTTTTGGTAGACGCGGATGAAGTTTTCTGCAAAACCACAAGATTTGCATGCAAATGGTGCTTTTTGCAGAACGCGCACGTGGATTTCTACCAAACGACGTGCTAAGCATGCCGATGCTGCTCTTTTTAGCATCCGCGCACGCATTTGTGCGAAAACGCGTTTTAAGCATGCACATGCATCATCTTTTGGTAGACGCGGATGAAGTTTTCTGCAAAACCACAAGATGTGCATGCAAATGGTTCTTTTTGCAGAACGCGCACGTGGATTTCTACCAAACGACGTGCTAAGCATGCCGATGCTGCTCTTTTTAGCACCCGCGCACGCATTTGTGCGAAAACGCGTTTTAAGCATGCACATGCATCTTTTGGTAGACGCGGATGAAGTTTTCTGCAAAACCACAAGATGTGCATGCAAATGGTGCTTTTGGCAGAACGCGCACGTGGATTTCTACCAAACGACGTGCTAAGCATGCCGATGCTGGTCTTTTTAGCACCCGCACACGGATTTGTGCGAAAACGCGTTTTAAGCATGCACATGCATCTTTTGGTAGACGCGGATGAAGTTTTCTGCAAAACCACAAGATGTGCATGCAAATGGTGCTTTTGGCAGAACGCGCACGTGTATTTCTACCAAACGACGTGCTAAGCATGCCGATGCTGCTCTTTTTAGCACCCGCGCACGGATTTGTGCGAAAACGCGTTTTAAGCATGCACATGCATCTTTTGGTAGACGCGGATGAAGTTTTCTGCAAAACCACAAGATGTGCATGCAAATGGTGCTTTTGGCAGAACGCGCACGTGGATTTCTACCAAACGACGTGCTAAGCATGCCGATGCTGCTCTTTTTAGCACCCGCGCACGCATTTGTGCGAAAACGCGTTTTAAGCATGCACATGCATCTTTTGGTAGACGCGGATGAAGTTTTCTGCAAAACCACAAGATGTGCATGCAAATGGTGCTTTTTGCAGAACGCGCACGTGGATTTCTACCAAACGACGTGCTAAGCATGCCGATGCTGCTCTTTTTAGCACCCGCGCACGCATTTGTGCGAAAACGCGTTTTAAGCATTTCATGCATCTTTTGGTAGACGCGGATGAAGTCTTCTGCAAAACCACAAGATGTGCATGCAAATGGTGCTTTTTGCAGAACGCGCACGTGGATTTCTACCAAACGACGTGCTAAGCATGCCGATGCTGCTCTTTTTAGCACCCGCGCACGGATTTGTGCGAAAACGCGTTTTCAGCATGCACATGCATCTTTTGGTAGACGCGGATGAAGTTTTCTGCAAAACCACAAGATGTGCATGCAAATGGTGCTTTTGGCAGAACGCGCACGTGGATTTCTACCAAACGACGTGCTAAGCATGCCGATGCTGCTCTTTTTAGCACCCGCGCAAGCATTTGTGCGAAAACGCGTTTTAAGCAAGCACATGCATCTTTTGGTAGACGCGGATGAAGTTTTCTGCAAAACCACAAGATGTGCATGCAAATGGTGCTTTTGGCAGAACGCGCACGTGGATTTCTACCAAACGACGTGCTAAGCATGCCGATGCTGCTCTTTTTAGCACCCGCGCACGCATTTGTGCGAAAACGCGTTTTAAGCATGCACATGCATCTTTTGGTAGACGCGGATGAAGTTTTCTGCAAAACCACAAGATGTGCATGCAAATGGTGCTTTTGGCAGAACGCGCACGTGGATTTCTACCAAACGACGTGCTAAGCATGCCGATGCTGCTCTTTTTAGCACCCGCGCACGCATTTGTGCGAAAACGCGTTTTAAGCATGCACATGCATCTTTTGCTAGACGCGGATGAAGTTTTCTGCAAAACCACAAGATGTGCATGCAAATGGTGCTTTTTGCAGAACGCGCACGTGGATTTCTACCAAACGACGTGCTAAGCATGCCGATGCTGCTCTTTTTAGCACCCGCGCACGCATTTGTGCGAAAACGCGTTTTAAGCATTTCATGCATCTTTTGGTAGACGCGGATGAAGTTTTCTGCAAAACCACAAGATGTGCATGCAAATGGTGCTTTTTGCAGAACGCGCACGTGGATTTCTACCAAACGACGTGCTAAGCATGCCGATGCTGCTCTTTTTAGCATCCGCGCACGCATTTGTGCGAAAACGCGTTTTAAGCATGCACATGCATCATCTTTTGGTAGACGCGGATGAAGTTTTCTGCAAAACCACAAGATGTGCATGCAAATGGTTCTTTTTGCAGAACGCGCACGTGGATTTCTACCAAACGACGTGCTAAGCATGCCGATGCTGCTCTTTTTAGCACCCGCGCACGCATTTGTGCGAAAACGCGTTTTAAGCATGCACATGCATCTTTTGGTAGACGCGGATGAAGTTTTCTGCAAAACCACAAGATGTGCATGCAAATGGTGCTTTTGGCAGAACGCGCACGTGGATTTCTACCAAACGACGGGCTAAGCATGCCGATGCTGCTCTTTTTAGCACCCGCGCACGCATTTGTGCGAAAACGCGTTTTAAGCATGCACATGCATCTTTTGGTAGACGCGGATGAAGTTTTCTGCAAAACCAGAAGATGTGCATGCAAATGGTGCTTTTTGCAGAACGCGCACGTGGATTTCTACCAAACGACGTGCTAAGCATGCCGATGCTGCTCTTTTTAGCACCCGCGCACGGATTTGTGCGAAAACGCGTTTTAAGCATGCACATGCATCTTTTGGTAGACGCGGATGAAGTTTTCTGCAAAACCACAAGATGTGCATGCAAATGGTGCTTTTTGCAGAACGCGCACGTGGATTTCTACCAAACTACGTGCTAAGCATGCCGATGCTGCTCTTTTTAGCACCCGCGCACGGATTTGTGCGAAAACGCGTTTTAAGCATGCACATGCATCTTTTGGTAGACGCGGATGAAGTTTTCTGCAAAACCACAAGATGTGCATGCAAATTGTGCTTTTGGCAGAACGCGCACGTGGATTTCTACCAAACGACGTGCTAAGCATGCCGATGCTGCTCTTTTTAGCACCCGCGCACGCATTTGTGCGAAAACGCGTTTTAAGCATGCACATGCATCTTTTGGTAGACGCGGATGAAGTTTTCTGCAAAACCACAAGATGTGCATGCAAATGGTGCTTTTGGCAGAACGCGCGCGTGGATTTCTACCAAACGACGTGCTAAGCATGCCGATGCTGTTCTTTTTAGCACCCGCACACGGATTTGTGCGAAAACGCGTTTTAAGCATGCACATGCATCTTTTGGTAGACGCGGATGAAGTTTTCTGCAAAACCACAAGATGTGCATGCAAATGGTGCTTTTGGCAGAACGCGCACGTGGATTTCTACCAAACGACGGGCTAAGCATGCCGATGCTGCTCTTTTTAGCACCCGCGCACGCATTTGTGCGAAAACGCGTTTTAAGCATGCACATGCATCTTTTGGTAGACGCGGATGAAGTTTTCTGCAAAACCAGAAGATGTGCATGCAAATGGTGCTTTTTGCAGAACGCGCACGTGGATTTCTACCAAACGACGTGCTAAGCATGCCGATGCTGCTCTTTTTAGCACCCGCGCACGCATTTGTGCGAAAACGCGTTTTAAGCATGCACATGCATCTTTTGGTAGACGCGGATGAAGTTTTCTGCAAAACCACAAGATGTGCATGCAAATTGTGCTTTTGGCAGAACGCGCACGTGGATTTCTACCAAACGACGTGCTAAGCATGCCGATGCTGCTCTTTTTAGCACCCGCGCACGCATTTGTGCGAAAACGCGTTTTAAGCATGCACATGCATCTTTTGGTAGACGCGGATGAAGTTTTCTGCAAAACCACAAGATGTGCATGCAAATGGTGCTTTTGGCAGAACGCGCGCGTGGATTTCTACCAAACGACGTGCTAAGCATGCCGATGCTGTTCTTTTTAGCACCCGCACACGGATTTGTGCGAAAACGCGTTTTAAGCATGCACATGCATCTTTTGGTAGACGCGGATGAAGTTTTCTGCAAAACCACAAGATGTGCATGCAAATAGTGCTTTTGGCAGAACGCGCACGTGGATTTCTACCAAACGACGTGCTAAGCATGCCGATGCTGCTCTTTTTAGCACCCGCGCACGGATTTGTGCGAAAACGCGTTTTAAGCATGCACATGCATCTTTTGGTAGACGCGGATGAAGTTTTCTGCAAAACCACAAGATGTGCATGCAAATGGTGCTTTTGGCAGAACGCGCACGTGGATTTCTACCAAATGACGTGCTAAGCATGCCGATGCTGCTCTTTTTAGCACCCGCGCACGCATTTGTGCGAAAACGCGTTTTAAGCACCACATGCATCTTTTGGTAGACGCGGATGAAGTTTTCTACAAAACCACAAGATGTGCATGCAAATGGTGCTTTTTGCAGAACGCGCACGTGGATTTCTACCAAACGACGTGCTAAGCATGCCATTGCTGCTCTTTTTAGCACACGCGCACGGATTTGTGCGAAAACGCGTTTTAAGCATGCACATGCATCTTTTGGTAGACGCGGATGAAGTTTTCTGCAAAACCACAAGATGTGCATGCAAATGGTGCTTTTGGCAGAACGCGCACGTGGATTTCTACCAAAGGACGTGCTAAGCATGCCGATGCTGCTCTTTTTAGCACCCGCGCACGCATTTGTGCGAAAACGCGTTCTAAGCATGCACATGCATCTTTTGCTAGACGCGGATGAAGTTTTCTGCAAAACCACAAGATGTGCATGCAAATGGTGCTTTTTGCAGAACGCGCACGTGGATTTCTACCAAACGACGTGCTAAGCATGCCGATGCTGCTCTTTTTAGCACCCGCGCACGCATTTGTGCGAAAACGCGTTTTAAGCATGCACATGCATCTTTTGGTAGACGCGGATGAAGTTTTCTGCAAAACCACAAGATGTGCATGCAAATGGTGCTTTTGGCAGAACGCGCACGTGGATTTCTACCAAACGACGTGCTAAGCATGCCGATGCTGCTCTTTTTAGCACCCGCGCACGCATTTGTGCGAAAACGCGTTTTAAGCATGCACATGCATCTTTTGGTAGACGCGGATGTTTTCTGCAAAACCACAAGATGTGCATGCAAATGGTGCTTTTGGCAGAACGCGCACGTGGATTTCTACCAAACGACGTGCTAAGCATGCCGATGCTGCTCTTTTTAGCACCCGCGCACGCATTTGTGCGAAAACGCGTTTTAAGCATGCACATGCATCTTTTGCTAGACGCGGATGAAGTTTTCTGCAAAACCACAAGATGTGCATGCAAATGGTGCTTTTTGCAGAACGCGCACGTGGATTTCTACCAAACGACGTGCTAAGCATGCCGATGCTGCTCTTTTTAGCACCCGCGCACGCATTTGTGCGAAAACGCGTTTTAAGCATTTCATGCATCTTTTGGTAGACGCGGATGAAGTTTTCTGCAAAACCACAAGATGTGCATGCAAATGGTGCTTTTTGCAGAACGCGCACGTGGATTTCTACCAAACGACGTGCTAAGCATGCCGATGCTGCTCTTTTTAGCACCCGCGCACGGATTTGTGCGAAAACGCGTTTTAAGCATGCACATGCATCTTTTGGTAGACGCGGATGAAGTTTTCTGCAAAACCACAAGATGTGCATGCAAATGGTGCTTTTGGCAGAACGCGCACGTGGATTTCTACCAAACGACGTGCTAAGCATGCCGATGCTGCTCTTTTTAGCACCCGCGCACGCATTTGTGCGAAAACGCGTTTTAAGCATGCACATGCATCTTTTGGTAGACGCGGATGTTTTCTGCAAAACCACAAGATGTGCATGCAAATGGTGCTTTTGGCAGAACGCGCACGTGGATTTCTACCAAACGACGTGCTAAGCATGCCGATGCTGCTATTTTTAGCACCCGCGCACGCATTTGTGCGAAAACGCGTTTTAAGCATGCACATGCATCTTTTGGTAGACGCGGATGAAGTTTTCTGCAAAACCACAAGATGTGCATGCAAATGGTGCTTTTTGCAGAACGCGCACGTGGATTTCTACCAAACGACGTGCTAAGCATGCCGATGCTGCTCTTTTTAGCATCCGCGCACGCATTTGTGCGAAAACGCGTTTTAAGCATGCACATGCATCATCTTTTGGTAGACGCGGATGAAGTTTTCTGCAAAACCACAAGATGTGCATGCAAATGGTTCTTTTTGCAGAACGCGCACGTGGATTTCTACCAAACGACGTGCTAAGCATGCCGATGCTGCTCTTTTTAGCACCCGCGCACGCATTTGTGCGAAAACGCGTTTTAAGCATGCACATGCATCTTTTGGTAGACGCGGATGAAGTTTTCTGCAAAACCACAAGATGTGCATGCAAATGGTGCTTTTGGCAGAACGCGCACGTGGATTTCTACCAAACGACGGGCTAAGCATGCCGATGCTGCTCTTTTTAGCACCCGCGCACGCATTTGTGCGAAAACGCGTTTTAAGCATGCACATGCATCTTTTGGTAGACGCGGATGAAGTTTTCTGCAAAACCAGAAGATGTGCATGCAAATGGTGCTTTTTGCAGAACGCGCACGTGGATTTCTACCAAACGACGTGCTAAGCATGCCGATGCTGCTCTTTTTAGCACCCGCGCACGGATTTGTGCGAAAACGCGTTTTAAGCATGCACATGCATCTTTTGGTAGACGCGGATGAAGTTTTCTGCAAAACCACAAGATGTGCATCCAAATGGTGCTTTTGGCAGAACGCGCACGTGGATTTCTACCAAACGACGTGCTAAGCATGCCGATGCTGCTCTTTTTAGCACAAGCGCACGCATTTGTGCGAAAACGCGTTTTAAGCATGCACATGCATCTTTTGGTAGACGCGGATGAAGTTTTCTGCAAAACCACAAGATGTGCATGCAAATGGTGCTTTTTGCAGAACGCGCACGTGGATTTCTACCAAACGACGTGCTAAGCATGCCGATGCTGCTCTTTTTAGCACCCGCGCACGGATTTGTGCGAAAACGCGTTTTAAACATGCACATGCATCTTTTGGTAGACGCGGATGAAGTTTTCTGCAAAACCACAAGATGTGCATGCAAATGGTGCTTTTGGCAGAACGCGCACGTGGATTTCTACCAAACGACGTGCTAAGCATGCCGATGCTGCTCTTTTTAGCACCCGCACACGCATTTGTGCGAAAACGCGTTTTAAGCATGCACATGCATCTTTTGGTAGACGCGGATGAAGTTTTCTGCAAAACCACAAGATGTGCATGCAAATGGTGCTTTTTGCAGAACGCGCACGTGGATTTCTACCAAACTACGTGCTAAGCATGCCGATGCTGCTCTTTTTAGCACCCGCGCACGGATTTGTGCGAAAACGCGTTTTAAGCATGCACATGCATCTTTTGGTAGACGCGGATGAAGTTTTCTGCAAAACCACAAGATGTGCATGCAAATTGTGCTTTTGGCAGAACGCGCACGTGGATTTCTACCAAACGACGTGCTAAGCATGCCGATGCTGCTCTTTTTAGCACCCGCGCACGCATTTGTGCGAAAACGCGTTTTAAGCATGCACATGCATCTTTTGGTAGACGCGGATGAAGTTTTCTGCAAAACCACAAGATGTGCATGCAAATGGTGCTTTTGGCAGAACGCGCACGTGGATTTCTACCAAACGACGTGCTAAGCATGCCGATGCTGTTCTTTTTAGCACCCGCACACGGATTTGTGCGAAAACGCGTTTTAAGCATGCACATGCATCTTTTGGTAGACGCGGATGAAGTTTTCTGCAAAACCACAAGATGTGCATGCAAATAGTGCTTTTGGCAGAACGCGCACGTGGATTTCTACCAAACGACGTGCTAAGCATGCCGATGCTGCTCTTTTTAGCACCCGCGCACGGATTTGTGCGAAAACGCGTTTTAAGCATGCACATGCATCTTTTGGTAGACGCGGATGAAGTTTTCTGCAAAACCACAAGATGTGCATGCAAATGGTGCTTTTGGCAGAACGCGCACGTGGATTTCTACCAAACGACGTGCTAAGCATGCCGATGCTGCTCTTTTTAGCACCCGCGCACGCATTTGTGCGAAAACGCGTTTTAAGCACCACATGCATCTTTTGGTAGACGCGGATGAAGTTTTCTACAAAACCACAAGATGTGCATGCAAATGGTGCTTTTTGCAGAACGCGCACGTGGATTTCTACCAAACGACGTGCTAAGCATGCCATTGCTGCTCTTTTTAGCACACGCGCACGGATTTGTGCGAAAACGCGTTTTAAGCATGCACATGCATCTTTTGGTAGACGCGGATGAAGTTTTCTGCAAAACCACAAGATGTGCATGCAAATGGTGCTTTTGGCAGAACGCGCACGTGGATTTCTACCAAAGGACGTGCTAAGCATGCCGATGCTGCTCTTTTTAGCACCCGCGCACGCATTTGTGCGAAAACGCGTTTTAAGCATGCACATGCATCTTTTGGTAGACGCGGATGTTTTCTGCAAAACCACAAGATGTGCATGCAAATGGTGCTTTTGGCAGAACGCGCACGTGGATTTCTACCAAACGACGTGCTAAGCATGCCGATGCTGCTATTTTTAGCACCCGCGCACGCATTTGTGCGAAAACGCGTTTTAAGCATGCACATGCATCTTTTGGTAGACGCGGATGAAGTTTTCTGCAAAACCACAAGATGTGCATGCAAATGGTGCTTTTTGCAGAACGCGCACGTGGATTTCTACCAAACGACGTGCTAAGCATGCCGATGCTGCTCTTTTTAGCATCCGCGCACGCATTTGTGCGAAAACGCGTTTTAAGCATGCACATGCATCATCTTTTGGTAGACGCGGATGAAGTTTTCTGCAAAACCACAAGATGTGCATGCAAATGGTTCTTTTTGCAGAACGCGCACGTGGATTTCTACCAAACGACGTGCTAAGCATGCCGATGCTGCTCTTTTTAGCACCCGCGCACGCATTTGTGCGAAAACGCGTTTTAAGCATGCACATGCATCTTTTGGTAGACGCGGATGAAGTTTTCTGCAAAACCACAAGATGTGCATGCAAATGGTGCTTTTGGCAGAACGCGCACGTGGATTTCTACCAAACGACGTGCTAAGCATGCCGATGCTGCTCTTTTTAGCACCCGCGCACGCATTTGTGCGAAAACGCGTTTTAAGCATGCACATGCATCTTTTGCTAGACGCGGATGAAGTTTTCTGCAAAACCACAAGATGTGCATGCAAATGGTGCTTTTTGCAGAACGCGCACGTGGATTTCTACCAAACGACGTGCTAAGCATGCCGATGCTGCTCTTTTTAGCACCCGCGCACGCATTTGTGCGAAAACGCGTTTTAAGCATTTCATGCATCTTTTGGTAGACGCGGATGAAGTTTTCTGCAAAACCACAAGATGTGCATGCAAATGGTGCTTTTTGCAGAACGCGCACGTGGATTTCTACCAAACGACGTGCTAAGCATGCCGATGCTGCTCTTTTTAGCACCCGCGCACGGATTTGTGCGAAAACGCGTTTTAAACATGCACATGCATCTTTTGGTAGACGCGGATGAAGTTTTCTGCAAAACCACAAGATGTGCATGCAAATGGTGCTTTTGGCAGAACGCGCACGTGGATTTCTACCAAACGACGTGCTAAGCATGCCGATGCTGCTCTTTTTAGCACCCGCGCACGCATTTGTGCGAAAACGCGTTTTAAGCATGCACATGCATCTTTTGGTAGACGCGGATGTTTTCTGCAAAACCACAAGATGTGCATGCAAATGGTGCTTTTGGCAGAACGCGCACGTGGATTTCTACCAAACGACGTGCTAAGCATGCCGATGCTGCTATTTTTAGCACCCGCGCACGCATTTGTGCGAAAACGCGTTTTAAGCATGCACATGCATCTTTTGGTAGACGCGGATGAAGTTTTCTGCAAAACCACAAGATGTGCATGCAAATGGTGCTTTTTGCAGAACGCGCACGTGGATTTCTACCAAACGACGTGCTAAGCATGCCGATGCTGCTCTTTTTAGCATCCGCGCACGCATTTGTGCGAAAACGCGTTTTAAGCATGCACATGCATCATCTTTTGGTAGACGCGGATGAAGTTTTCTGCAAAACCACAAGATGTGCATGCAAATGGTTCTTTTTGCAGAACGCGCACGTGGATTTCTACCAAACGACGTGCTAAGCATGCCGATGCTGCTCTTTTTAGCACCCGCGCACGCATTTGTGCGAAAACGCGTTTTAAGCATGCACATGCATCTTTTGGTAGACGCGGATGAAGTTTTCTGCAAAACCACAAGATGTGCATGCAAATGGTGCTTTTGGCAGAACGCGCACGTGGATTTCTACCAAACGACGTGCTAAGCATGCCGATGCTGCTCTTTTTAGCACCCGCACACGGATTTGTGCGAAAACGCGTTTTAAGCATGCACATGCATCTTTTGGTAGACGCGGATGAAGTTTTGTGCAAAACCACAAGATGTGCATGCAAATGGTGCTTTTGGCAGAACGCGCACGTGTATTTCTACCAAACGACGTGCTAAGCATGCCGATGCTGCTCTTTTTAGCACCCGCGCACGGATTTGTGCGAAAACGCGTTTTAAGCATGCACATGCATCTTTTGGTAGACGCGGATGAAGTTTTCTGCAAAACCACAAGATGTGCATGCAAATGGTGCTTTTGGCAGAACGCGCACGTGGATTTCTACCAAACGACGTGCTAAGCATGCCGATGCTGCTCTTTTTAGCACCCGCGCACGCATTTGTGCGAAAACGCGTTTTAAGCATGCACATGCATCTTTTGCTAGACGCGGATGAAGTTTTCTGCAAAACCACAAGATGTGCATGCAAATGGTGCTTTTTGCAGAACGCGCACGTGGATTTCTACCAAACGACGTGCTAAGCATGCCGATGCTGCTCTTTTTAGCACCCGCGCACGCATTTGTGCGAAAACGCGTTTTAAGCATTTCATGCATCTTTTGGTAGACGCGGATGAAGTTTTCTGCAAAACCACAAGATGTGCATGCAAATGGTGCTTTTTGCAGAACGCGCACGTGGATTTCTACCAAACGACGTGCTAAGCATGCCGATGCTGCTCTTTTTAGCACCCGCGCACGGATTTGTGCGAAAACGCGTTTTCAGCATGCACATGCATCTTTTGGTAGACGCGGATGAAGTTTTCTGCAAAACCACAAGATGTGCATGCAAATGGTGCTTTTGGCAGAACGCGCACGTGGATTTCTACCAAACGACGTGCTAAGCATGCCGATGCTGCTCTTTTTAGCACCCGCGCATGGATTTGTGCGAAAACGCGTTTTAAGCATGCACATGCATTTTTGGTAGACGCGGATGAAGTTTTCTGCAAAACCACAAGATGTGCATACAAATGGTGCTTTTGGCAGAACGCGCACGTGGATTTCTACCAAACGACGTGCTAAGCATGCCGATGCTGCTCTTTTTAGCACCTGCGCAAGCATTTGTGCGAAAACGCGTTTTAAGCAAGCACATGCATCTTTTGGTAGACGCGGATGAAGTTTTCTGCAAAACCACAAGATGTGCATGCAAATGGTGCTTTTGGCAGAACGCGCACGTGGATTTCTACCAAACGACGTGCTAAGCATGCCGATGCTGCTCTTTTTAGCACCCGCGCACGCATTTGTGCGAAAACGCGTTTTAAGCATGCACATGCATCTTTTGGTAGACGCGGATGAAGTTTTCTGCAAAACCACAAGATGTGCATGCAAATGGTGCTTTTGGCAGAACGCGCACGTGGATTTCTACCAAACGACGTGCTAAGCATGCCGATGCTGCTCTTTTTAGCACCCGCGCACGCATTTGTGCGAAAACGCGTTTTAAGCATGCACATGCATCTTTTGCTAGACGCGGATGAAGTTTTCTGCAAAACCACAAGATGTGCATGCAAATGGTGCTTTTTGCAGAACGCGCACGTGGATTTCTACCAAACGACGTGCTAAGCATGCCGATGCTGCTCTTTTTAGCACCCGCGCACGCATTTGTGCGAAAACGCGTTTTAAGCATTTCATGCATCTTTTGGTAGACGCGGATGAAGTTTTCTGCAAAACCACAAGATGTGCATGCAAATGGTGCTTTTTGCAGAACGCGCACGTGGATTTCTACCAAACGACGTGCTAAGCATGCCGATGCTGCTCTTTTTAGCATCCGCGCACGCATTTGTGCGAAAACGCGTTTTAAGCATGCACATGCATCATCTTTTGGTAGACGCGGATGAAGTTTTCTGCAAAACCACAAGATGTGCATGCAAATGGTGCTTTTTGCAGAACGCGCACGTGGATTTCTACCAAACGACGTGCTAAGCATGCCGATGCTGCTCTTTTTAGCACCCGCGCACGGATTTGTGCGAAAACGCGTTTTAAACATGCACATGCATCTTTTGGTAGACGCGGATGAAGTTTTCTGCAAAACCACAAGATGTGCATGCAAATGGTGCTTTTGGCAGAACGCGCACGTGGATTTCTACCAAACGACGTGCTAAGCATGCCGATGCTGCTCTTTTTAGCACCCGCGCACGCATTTGTGCGAAAACGCGTTTTAAGCATGCACATGCATCTTTTGGTAGACGCGGATGTTTTCTGCAAAACCACAAGATGTGCATGCAAATGGTGCTTTTGGCAGAACGCGCACGTGGATTTCTACCAAACGACGTGCTAAGCATGCCGATGCTGCTATTTTTAGCACCCGCGCACGCATTTGTGCGAAAACGCGTTTTAAGCATGCACATGCATCTTTTGGTAGACGCGGATGAAGTTTTCTGCAAAACCACAAGATGTGCATGCAAATGGTGCTTTTTGCAGAACGCGCACGTGGATTTCTACCAAACGACGTGCTAAGCATGCCGATGCTGCTCTTTTTAGCATCCGCGCACGCATTTGTGCGAAAACGCGTTTTAAGCATGCACATGCATCATCTTTTGGTAGACGCGGATGAAGTTTTCTGCAAAACCACAAGATGTGCATGCAAATGGTTCTTTTTGCAGAACGCGCACGTGGATTTCTACCAAACGACGTGCTAAGCATGCCGATGCTGCTCTT
The DNA here is from genome assembly GCF_023375885.2 of Dermacentor andersoni. Classification (NCBI taxonomy): domain Eukaryota; kingdom Metazoa; phylum Arthropoda; class Arachnida; order Ixodida; family Ixodidae; genus Dermacentor; species Dermacentor andersoni. The sequence goes on along the minus strand of NW_027314859.1, from coordinate 119,595 downwards.
TTTAGCACCCGCGCACGCATTTGTGCGAAAACGCGTTTTAAGCATGCACATGCATCTTTTGGTAGACGCGGATGAAGTTTTCTGCAAAACCACAAGATGTGCATGCAAATGGTGCTTTTGGCAGAACGCGCACGTGGATTTCTACCAAACGACGTGCTAAGCATGCCGATGCTGGTCTTTTTAGCACCCGCACACGGATTTGTGCGAAAACGCGTTTTAAGCATGCACATGCATCTTTTGGTAGACGCGGATGAAGTTTTCTGCAAAACCACAAGATGTGCATGCAAATGGTGCTTTTGGCAGAACGCGCACGTGTATTTCTACCAAACGACGTGCTAAGCATGCCGATGCTGCTCTTTTTAGCACCCGCGCACGGATTTGTGCGAAAACGCGTTTTAAGCATGCACATGCATCTTTTGGTAGACGCGGATGAAGTTTTCTGCAAAACCACAAGATGTGCATGCAAATGGTGCTTTTGGCAGAACGCGCACGTGGATTTCTACCAAACGACGTGCTAAGCATGCCGATGCTGCTCTTTTTAGCACCCGCGCACGCATTTGTGCGAAAACGCGTTTTAAGCATGCACATGCATCTTTTGCTAGACGCGGATGAAGTTTTCTGCAAAACCACAAGATGTGCATGCAAATGGTGCTTTTTGCAGAACGCGCACGTGGATTTCTACCAAACGACGTGCTAAGCATGCCGATGCTGCTCTTTTTAGCACCCGCGCACGCATTTGTGCGAAAACGCGTTTTAAGCATTTCATGCATCTTTTGGTAGACGCGGATGAAGTTTTCTGCAAAACCACAAGATGTGCATGCAAATGGTGCTTTTTGCAGAACGCGCACGTGGATTTCTACCAAACGACGTGCTAAGCATGCCGATGCTGCTCTTTTTAGCACCCGCGCACGGATTTGTGCGAAAACGCGTTTTCAGCATGCACATGCATCTTTTGGTAGACGCGGATGAAGTTTTCTGCAAAACCACAAGATGTGCATGCAAATGGTGCTTTTGGCAGAACGCGCACGTGGATTTCTACCAAACGACGTGCTAAGCATGCCGATGCTGCTCTTTTTAGCACCCGCGCATGGATTTGTGCGAAAACGCGTTTTAAGCATGCACATGCATTTTTGGTAGACGCGGATGAAGTTTTCTGCAAAACCACAAGATGTGCATACAAATGGTGCTTTTGGCAGAACGCGCACGTGGATTTCTACCAAACGACGTGCTAAGCATGCCGATGCTGCTCTTTTTAGCACCCGCGCAAGCATTTGTGCGAAAACGCGTTTTAAGCAAGCACATGCATCTTTTGGTAGACGCGGATGAAGTTTTCTGCAAAACCACAAGATGTGCATGCAAATGGTGCTTTTGGCAGAACGCGCACGTGGATTTCTACCAAACGACGTGCTAAGCATGCCGATGCTGCTCTTTTTAGCACCCGCGCACGCATTTGTGCGAAAACGCGTTTTAAGCATGCACATGCATCTTTTGGTAGACGCGGATGAAGTTTTCTGCAAAACCACAAGATGTGCATGCAAATGGTGCTTTTGGCAGAACGCGCACGTGGATTTCTACCAAACGACGTGCTAAGCATGCCGATGCTGCTCTTTTTAGCACCCGCGCACGCATTTGTGCGAAAACGCGTTTTAAGCATGCACATGCATCTTTTGCTAGACGCGGATGAAGTTTTCTGCAAAACCACAAGATGTGCATGCAAATGGTGCTTTTTGCAGAACGCGCACGTGGATTTCTACCAAACGACGTGCTAAGCATGCCGATGCTGCTCTTTTTAGCACCCGCGCACGCATTTGTGCGAAAACGCGTTTTAAGCATTTCATGCATCTTTTGGTAGACGCGGATGAAGTTTTCTGCAAAACCACAAGATGTGCATGCAAATGGTGCTTTTTGCAGAACGCGCACGTGGATTTCTACCAAACGACGTGCTAAGCATGCCGATGCTGCTCTTTTTAGCATCCGCGCACGCATTTGTGCGAAAACGCGTTTTAAGCATGCACATGCATCATCTTTTGGTAGACGCGGATGAAGTTTTCTGCAAAACCACAAGATGTGCATGCAAATGGTTCTTTTTGCAGAACGCGCACGTGGATTTCTACCAAACGACGTGCTAAGCATGCCGATGCTGCTCTTTTTAGCACCCGCGCACGCATTTGTGCGAAAACGCGTTTTAAGCATGCACATGCATCTTTTGGTAGACGCGGATGAAGTTTTCTGCAAAACCACAAGATGTGCATGCAAATGGTGCTTTTGGCAGAACGCGCACGTGGATTTCTACCAAACGACGGGCTAAGCATGCCGATGCTGCTCTTTTTAGCACCCGCGCACGCATTTGTGCGAAAACGCGTTTTAAGCATGCACATGCATCTTTTGGTAGACGCGGATGAAGTTTTCTGCAAAACCAGAAGATGTGCATGCAAATGGTGCTTTTTGCAGAACGCGCACGTGGATTTCTACCAAACGACGTGCTAAGCATGCCGATGCTGCTCTTTTTAGCACCCGCGCACGGATTTGTGCGAAAACGCGTTTTAAGCATGCACATGCATCTTTTGGTAGACGCGGATGAAGTTTTCTGCAAAACCACAAGATGTGCATGCAAATGGTGCTTTTTGCAGAACGCGCACGTGGATTTCTACCAAACTACGTGCTAAGCATGCCGATGCTGCTCTTTTTAGCACCCGCGCACGGATTTGTGCGAAAACGCGTTTTAAGCATGCACATGCATCTTTTGGTAGACGCGGATGAAGTTTTCTGCAAAACCACAAGATGTGCATGCAAATTGTGCTTTTGGCAGAACGCGCACGTGGATTTCTACCAAACGACGTGCTAAGCATGCCGATGCTGCTCTTTTTAGCACCCGCGCACGCATTTGTGCGAAAACGCGTTTTAAGCATGCACATGCATCTTTTGGTAGACGCGGATGAAGTTTTCTGCAAAACCACAAGATGTGCATGCAAATGGTGCTTTTGGCAGAACGCGCGCGTGGATTTCTACCAAACGACGTGCTAAGCATGCCGATGCTGTTCTTTTTAGCACCCGCACACGGATTTGTGCGAAAACGCGTTTTAAGCATGCACATGCATCTTTTGGTAGACGCGGATGAAGTTTTCTGCAAAACCACAAGATGTGCATGCAAATAGTGCTTTTGGCAGAACGCGCACGTGGATTTCTACCAAACGACGGGCTAAGCATGCCGATGCTGCTCTTTTTAGCACCCGCGCACGCATTTGTGCGAAAACGCGTTTTAAGCATGCACATGCATCTTTTGGTAGACGCGGATGAAGTTTTCTGCAAAACCAGAAGATGTGCATGCAAATGGTGCTTTTTGCAGAACGCGCACGTGGATTTCTACCAAACGACGTGCTAAGCATGCCGATGCTGCTCTTTTTAGCACCCGCGCACGCATTTGTGCGAAAACGCGTTTTAAGCATGCACATGCATCTTTTGGTAGACGCGGATGAAGTTTTCTGCAAAACCACAAGATGTGCATGCAAATGGTGCTTTTTGCAGAACGCGCACGTGGATTTCTACCAAACTACGTGCTAAGCATGCCGATGCTGCTCTTTTTAGCACCCGCGCACGGATTTGTGCGAAAACGCGTTTTAAGCATGCACATGCATCTTTTGGTAGACGCGGATGAAGTTTTCTGCAAAACCACAAGATGTGCATGCAAATTGTGCTTTTGGCAGAACGCGCACGTGGATTTCTACCAAACGACGTGCTAAGCATGCCGATGCTGCTCTTTTTAGCACCCGCGCACGCATTTGTGCGAAAACGCGTTTTAAGCATGCACATGCATCTTTTGGTAGACGCGGATGAAGTTTTCTGCAAAACCACAAGATGTGCATGCAAATGGTGCTTTTGGCAGAACGCGCGCGTGGATTTCTACCAAACGACGTGCTAAGCATGCCGATGCTGTTCTTTTTAGCACCCGCACACGGATTTGTGCGAAAACGCGTTTTAAGCATGCACATGCATCTTTTGGTAGACGCGGATGAAGTTTTCTGCAAAACCACAAGATGTGCATGCAAATAGTGCTTTTGGCAGAACGCGCACGTGGATTTCTACCAAACGACGTGCTAAGCATGCCGATGCTGCTCTTTTTAGCACCCGCGCACGGATTTGTGCGAAAACGCGTTTTAAGCATGCACATGCATCTTTTGGTAGACGCGGATGAAGTTTTCTGCAAAACCACAAGATGTGCATGCAAATGGTGCTTTTGGCAGAACGCGCACGTGGATTTCTACCAAATGACGTGCTAAGCATGCCGATGCTGCTCTTTTTAGCACCCGCGCACGCATTTGTGCGAAAACGCGTTTTAAGCACCACATGCATCTTTTGGTAGACGCGGATGAAGTTTTCTACAAAACCACAAGATGTGCATGCAAATGGTGCTTTTTGCAGAACGCGCACGTGGATTTCTACCAAACGACGTGCTAAGCATGCCATTGCTGCTCTTTTTAGCACACGCGCACGGATTTGTGCGAAAACGCGTTTTAAGCATGCACATGCATCTTTTGGTAGACGCGGATGAAGTTTTCTGCAAAACCACAAGATGTGCATGCAAATGGTGCTTTTGGCAGAACGCGCACGTGGATTTCTACCAAAGGACGTGCTAAGCATGCCGATGCTGCTCTTTTTAGCACCCGCGCACGCATTTGTGCGAAAACGCGTTCTAAGCATGCACATGCATCTTTTGCTAGACGCGGATGAAGTTTTCTGCAAAACCACAAGATGTGCATGCAAATGGTGCTTTTTGCAGAACGCGCACGTGGATTTCTACCAAACGACGTGCTAAGCATGCCGATGCTGCTCTTTTTAGCACCCGCGCACGCATTTGTGCGAAAACGCGTTTTAAGCATGCACATGCATCTTTTGGTAGACGCGGATGAAGTTTTCTGCAAAACCACAAGATGTGCATGCAAATGGTGCTTTTGGCAGAACGCGCACGTGGATTTCTACCAAACGACGTGCTAAGCATGCCGATGCTGCTCTTTTTAGCACCCGCGCACGCATTTGTGCGAAAACGCGTTTTAAGCATGCACATGCATCTTTTGGTAGACGCGGATGTTTTCTGCAAAACCACAAGATGTGCATGCAAATGGTGCTTTTGGCAGAACGCGCACGTGGATTTCTACCAAACGACGTGCTAAGCATGCCGATGCTGCTCTTTTTAGCACCCGCGCACGCATTTGTGCGAAAACGCGTTTTAAGCATGCACATGCATCTTTTGCTAGACGCGGATGAAGTTTTCTGCAAAACCACAAGATGTGCATGCAAATGGTGCTTTTTGCAGAACGCGCACGTGGATTTCTACCAAACGACGTGCTAAGCATGCCGATGCTGCTCTTTTTAGCACCCGCGCACGCATTTGTGCGAAAACGCGTTTTAAGCATTTCATGCATCTTTTGGTAGACGCGGATGAAGTTTTCTGCAAAACCACAAGATGTGCATGCAAATGGTGCTTTTTGCAGAACGCGCACGTGGATTTCTACCAAACGACGTGCTAAGCATGCCGATGCTGCTCTTTTTAGCACCCGCGCACGGATTTGTGCGAAAACGCGTTTTAAGCATGCACATGCATCTTTTGGTAGACGCGGATGAAGTTTTCTGCAAAACCACAAGATGTGCATGCAAATGGTGCTTTTGGCAGAACGCGCACGTGGATTTCTACCAAACGACGTGCTAAGCATGCCGATGCTGCTCTTTTTAGCACCCGCGCACGCATTTGTGCGAAAACGCGTTTTAAGCATGCACATGCATCTTTTGGTAGACGCGGATGTTTTCTGCAAAACCACAAGATGTGCATGCAAATGGTGCTTTTGGCAGAACGCGCACGTGGATTTCTACCAAACGACGTGCTAAGCATGCCGATGCTGCTATTTTTAGCACCCGCGCACGCATTTGTGCGAAAACGCGTTTTAAGCATGCACATGCATCTTTTGGTAGACGCGGATGAAGTTTTCTGCAAAACCACAAGATGTGCATGCAAATGGTGCTTTTTGCAGAACGCGCACGTGGATTTCTACCAAACGACGTGCTAAGCATGCCGATGCTGCTCTTTTTAGCATCCGCGCACGCATTTGTGCGAAAACGCGTTTTAAGCGTGCACATGCATCATCTTTTGGTAGACGCGGATGAAGTTTTCTGCAAAACCACAAGATGTGCATGCAAATGGTTCTTTTTGCAGAACGCGCACGTGGATTTCTACCAAACGACGTGCTAAGCATGCCGATGCTGCTCTTTTTAGCACCCGCGCACGCATTTGTGCGAAAACGCGTTTTAAGCATGCACATGCATCTTTTGGTAGACGCGGATGAAGTTTTCTGCAAAACCACAAGATGTGCATGCAAATGGTGCTTTTGGCAGAACGCGCACGTGGATTTCTACCAAACGACGGGCTAAGCATGCCGATGCTGCTCTTTTTAGCACCCGCGCACGCATTTGTGCGAAAACGCGTTTTAAGCATGCACATGCATCTTTTGGTAGACGCGGATGAAGTTTTCTGCAAAACCAGAAGATGTGCATGCAAATGGTGCTTTTTGCAGAACGCGCACGTGGATTTCTACCAAACGACGTGCTAAGCATGCCGATGCTGCTCTTTTTAGCACCCGCGCACGGATTTGTGCGAAAACGCGTTTTAAGCATGCACATGCATCTTTTGGTAGACGCGGATGAAGTTTTCTGCAAAACCACAAGATGTGCATCCAAATGGTGCTTTTGGCAGAACGCGCACGTGGATTTCTACCAAACGACGTGCTAAGCATGCCGATGCTGCTCTTTTTAGCACAAGCGCACGCATTTGTGCGAAAACGCGTTTTAAGCATGCACATGCATCTTTTGGTAGACGCGGATGAAGTTTTCTGCAAAACCACAAGATGTGCATGCAAATGGTGCTTTTTGCAGAACGCGCACGTGGATTTCTACCAAACGACGTGCTAAGCATGCCGATGCTGCTCTTTTTAGCACCCGCGCACGGATTTGTGCGAAAACGCGTTTTAAACATGCACATGCATCTTTTGGTAGACGCGGATGAAGTTTTCTGCAAAACCACAAGATGTGCATGCAAATGGTGCTTTTGGCAGAACGCGCACGTGGATTTCTACCAAACGACGTGCTAAGCATGCCGATGCTGCTCTTTTTAGCACCCGCACACGCATTTGTGCGAAAACGCGTTTTAAGCATGCACATGCATCTTTTGGTAGACGCGGATGAAGTTTTCTGCAAAACCACAAGATGTGCATGCAAATGGTGCTTTTTGCAGAACGCGCACGTGGATTTCTACCAAACTACGTGCTAAGCATGCCGATGCTGCTCTTTTTAGCACCCGCGCACGGATTTGTGCGAAAACGCGTTTTAAGCATGCACATGCATCTTTTGGTAGACGCGGATGAAGTTTTCTGCAAAACCACAAGATGTGCATGCAAATTGTGCTTTTGGCAGAACGCGCACGTGGATTTCTACCAAACGACGTGCTAAGCATGCCGATGCTGCTCTTTTTAGCACCCGCGCACGCATTTGTGCGAAAACGCGTTTTAAGCATGCACATGCATCTTTTGGTAGACGCGGATGAAGTTTTCTGCAAAACCACAAGATGTGCATGCAAATGGTGCTTTTGGCAGAACGCGCACGTGGATTTCTACCAAACGACGTGCTAAGCATGCCGATGCTGTTCTTTTTAGCACCCGCACACGGATTTGTGCGAAAACGCGTTTTAAGCATGCACATGCATCTTTTGGTAGACGCGGATGAAGTTTTCTGCAAAACCACAAGATGTGCATGCAAATAGTGCTTTTGGCAGAACGCGCACGTGGATTTCTACCAAACGACGTGCTAAGCATGCCGATGCTGCTCTTTTTAGCACCCGCGCACGGATTTGTGCGAAAACGCGTTTTAAGCATGCACATGCATCTTTTGGTAGACGCGGATGAAGTTTTCTGCAAAACCACAAGATGTGCATGCAAATGGTGCTTTTGGCAGAACGCGCACGTGGATTTCTACCAAACGACGTGCTAAGCATGCCGATGCTGCTCTTTTTAGCACCCGCGCACGCATTTGTGCGAAAACGCGTTTTAAGCACCACATGCATCTTTTGGTAGACGCGGATGAAGTTTTCTACAAAACCACAAGATGTGCATGCAAATGGTGCTTTTTGCAGAACGCGCACGTGGATTTCTACCAAACGACGTGCTAAGCATGCCATTGCTGCTCTTTTTAGCACACGCGCACGGATTTGTGCGAAAACGCGTTTTAAGCATGCACATGCATCTTTTGGTAGACGCGGATGAAGTTTTCTGCAAAACCACAAGATGTGCATGCAAATGGTGCTTTTGGCAGAACGCGCACGTGGATTTCTACCAAAGGACGTGCTAAGCATGCCGATGCTGCTCTTTTTAGCACCCGCGCACGCATTTGTGCGAAAACGCGTTTTAAGCATGCACATGCATCTTTTGCTAGACGCGGATGAAGTTTTCTGCAAAACCACAAGATGTGCATGCAAATGGTGCTTTTTGCAGAACGCGCACGTGGATTTCTACCAAACGACGTGCTAAGCATGCCGATGCTGCTCTTTTTAGCACCCGCGCACGCATTTGTGCGAAAACGCGTTTTAAGCATGCACATGCATCTTTTGGTAGACGCGGATGTTTTCTGCAAAACCACACGATGTGCATGCAAATGGTGCTTTTGGCAGAACGCGCACGTGGATTTCTACCAAACGACGTGCTAAGCATGCCGATGCTGCTATTTTTAGCACCCGCGCACGCATTTGTGCGAAAACGCGTTTTAAGCATGCACATGCATCTTTTGGTAGACGCGGATGAAGTTTTCTGCAAAACCACAAGATGTGCATGCAAATGGTGCTTTTTGCAGAACGCGCACGTGGATTTCTACCAAACGACGTGCTAAGCATGCCGATGCTGCTCTTTTTAGCACCCGCGCACGCATTTGTGCGAAAACGCGTTCTAAGCATGCACATGCATCTTTTGCTAGACGCGGATGAAGTTTTCTGCAAAACCACAAGATGTGCATGCAAATGGTGCTTTTTGCAGAACGCGCACGTGGATTTCTACCAAACGACGTGCTAAGCATGCCGATGCTGCTCTTTTTAGCACCCGCGCACGCATTTGTGCGAAAACGCGTTTTAAGCATGCACATGCATCTTTTGGTAGACGCGGATGAAGTTTTCTGCAAAACCACAAGATGTGCATGCAAATGGTGCTTTTGGCAGAACGCGCACGTGGATTTCTACCAAACGACGTGCTAAGCATGCCGATGCTGCTCTTTTTAGCACCCGCGCACGCATTTGTGCGAAAACGCGTTTTAAGCATGCACATGCATCTTTTGGTAGACGCGGATGTTTTCTGCAAAACCACAAGATGTGCATGCAAATGGTGCTTTTGGCAGAACGCGCACGTGGATTTCTACCAAGCGACGTGCTAAGCATGCCGATGCTGCTCTTTTTAGCACCCGCGCACGCATTTGTGCGAAAACGCGTTTTAAGCATGCACATGCATCTTTTGCTAGACGCGGATGAAGTTTTCTGCAAAACCACAAGATGTGCATGCAAATGGTGCTTTTTGCAGAACGCGCACGTGGATTTCTACCAAACGACGTGCTAAGCATGCCGATGCTGCTCTTTTTAGCACCCGCGGACGCATTTGTGCGAAAACGCGTTTTAAGCATTTCATGCATCTTTTGGTAGACGCGGATGAAGTTTTCTGCAAAACCACAAGATGTGCATGCAAATGGTGCTTTTTGCAGAACGCGCACGTGGATTTCTACCAAACGACGTGCTAAGCATGCCGATGCTGCTCTTTTTAGCACCCGCGCACGCATTTGTGCGAAAACGCGTTTTAAGCATGCACATGCATCTTTTGGTAGACGCGGATGAAGTTTTCTGCAAAACCACAAGATGTGCATGCAAATGGTGCTTTTGGCAGAACGCGCACGTGGATTTCTACCAAACGACGTGCTAAGCATGCCGATGCTGCTCTTTTTAGCACCCGCGCACGCATTTGTGCGAAAACGCGTTTTAAGCATGCACATGCATCTTTTGGTAGACGCGGATGTTTTCTGCAAAACCACAAGATGTGCATGCAAATGGTGCTTTTGGCAGAACGCGCACGTGGATTTCTACCAAACGACGTGCTAAGCATGCCGATGCTGCTATTTTTAGCACCCGCGCACGCATTTGTGCGAAAACGCGTTTTAAGCATGCACATGCATCTTTTGGTAGACGCGGATGAAGTTTTCTGCAAAACCACAAGATGTGCATGCAAATGGTGCTTTTTGCAGAACGCGCACGTGGATTTCTACCAAACGACGTGCTAAGCATGCCGATGCTGCTCTTTTTAGCATCCGCGCACGCATTCGTGCGAAAACGCGTTTTAAGCATGCACATGCATCATCTTTTGGTAGACGCGGATGAAGTTTTCTGCAAAACCACAAGATGTGCATGCAAATGGTTCTTTTTGCAGAACGCGCACGTGGATTTCTACCAAACGACGTGCTAAGCATGCCGATGCTGCTCTTTTTAGCACCCGCGCACGCATTTGTGCGAAAACGCGTTTTAAGCATGCACATGCATCTTTTGGTAGACGCGGATGAAGTTTTCTGCAAAACCACAAGATGTGCATGCAAATGGTGCTTTTGGCAGAACGCGCACGTGGATTTCTACCAAACGACGGGCTAAGCATGCCGATGCTGCTCTTTTTAGCACCCGCGCACGCATTTGTGCGAAAACGCGTTTTAAGCATGCACATGCATCTTTTGGTAGACGCGGATGAAGTTTTCTGCAAAACCAGAAGATGTGCATGCAAATGGTGCTTTTTGCAGAACGCGCACGTGGATTTCTACCAAACGACGTGCTAAGCTTGCCGATGCTGCTCTTTTTAGCACCCGCGCACGGATTTGTGCGAAAACGCGTTTTAAGCATGCACATGCATCTTTTGGTAGACGCGGATGAACTTTTCTGCAAAACCACAAGATGTGCATCCAAATGGTGCTTTTGGCAGAACGCGCACGTGGATTTCTACCAAACGACGTGCTAAGCATGCCGATGCTGCTCTTTTTAGCACAAGCGCACGCATTTGTGCGAAAACGCGTTTTAAGCATGCACATGCATCTTTTGGTAGACGCGGATGAAGTTTTCTGCAAAACCACAAGATGTGCATGCAAATGGTGCTTTTTGCAGAACGCGCACGTGGATTTCTACCAAACGACGTGCTAAGCATGCCGATGCTGCTCTTTTTAGCACCCGCGCACGGATTTGTGCGAAAACGCGTTTTAAACATGCACATGCATCTTTTGGTAGACGCGGATGAAGTTTTCTGCAAAACCACAAGATGTGCATGCAAATGGTGCTTTTGGCAGAACGCGCACGTGGATTTCTACCAAACGACGTGCTAAGCATGCCGATGCTGCTCTTTTTAGCACCCGCGCACGCATTTGTGCGAAAACGCGTTTTAAGCATGCACATGCATCTTTTGGTAGACGCGGATGAAGTTTTCTGCAAAACCACAAGATGTGCATGCAAATGGTGCTTTTTGCAGAACGCGCACGTGGATTTCTACCAAACTACGTGCTAAGCATGCCGATGCTGCTCTTTTTAGCACCCGCGCACGGATTTGTGCGAAAACGCGTTTTAAGCATGCACATGCATCTTTTGGTAGACGCGGATGAAGTTTTCTGCAAAACCACAAGATGTGCATGCAAATTGTGCTTTTGGCAGAACGCGCACGTGGATTTCTACCAAACGACGTGCTAAGCATGCCGATGCTGCTCTTTTTAGCACCCGCGCACGCATTTGTGCGAAAACGCGTTTTAAGCATGCACATGCATCTTTTGGTAGACGCGGATGAAGTTTTCTGCAAAACCACAAGATGTGCATGCAAATGGTGCTTTTGGCAGAACGCGCACGTGGATTTCTACCAAACGACGTGCTAAGCATGCCGATGCTGTTCTTTTTAGCACCCGCACACGGATTTGTGCGAAAACGCGTTTTAAGCATGCACATGCATCTTTTGGTAGACGCGGATGAAGTTTTCTGCAAAACCACAAGATGTGCATGCAAATGGTGCTTTTGGCAGAACGCGCACGTGGATTTCTACCAAACGACGTGCTAAGCATGCCGATGCTGCTCTTTTTAGCACCCGCGCACGCATTTGTGCGAAAACACGTTTTAAGCAGCACATGCATCTTTTGGTAGACGCGGATGAAGTTTTCTACAAAACCACAAGATGTGCATGCAAATGGTGCTTTTTGCAGAACGCGCACGTGGATTTCTACCAAACGACGTGCTAAGCATGCCGATGCTGCTCTTTTTAGCACACGCGCACGGATTTGTACGAAAACGCGTTTTAAGCATGCACATGCATCTTTTGGTAGACGCGGATGAAGTTTTCTGCAAAACCACAAGATGTGCATGCAAATGGTGCTTTTGGCAGAACGCGCACGTGGATTTCTACCAAACGACGTGCTAAGCATGCCGATGCTGCTCTTTTTAGCACCCGCGCACGGATTTGTGCGAAAACGCGTTTTAAGCATGCACATGCATCTTTTGGTAGACGCGGATGAAGTTTTCTGCAAAACCACAAGATGTGCATGCAAATGGTGCTTTTGGCAGAACGCGCACGTGGATTTCTACCAAACGACGTGCTAAGCATGCCGATGCTGCTCTTTTTAGCACCCGCGCACGCATTTGTGCGAAAACGCGTTTTAAGCATGCACATGCATCTTTTGGTAGACGCGGATGAAGTTTTCTGCAAAACCACAAGATGTGCATGCAAATGGCGCTTTTGGCAGAACGCGCACGTGGATTTCTACCAAACGACGTGCTAAGCATGCCGATGCTGCTCTTTTTAGCACCCGCGCACGCATTTGTGCGAAAACGCGTTTTAAGCATGCACATGCATCTTTTGCTAGACGCGGATGAAGTTTTCTGCAAAACCACAAGATGTGCATGCAAATGGTGCTTTTTGCAGAACGCGCACGTGGATTTCTACCAAACGACGTGCTAAGCATGCCGATGCTGCTCTTTTTAGCACCCGCGCACGCATTTGTGCGAAAACGCGTTTTAAGCATTTCATGCATCTTTTGGTAGACGCGGATGAAGTTTTCTGCAAAACCACAAGATGTGCATGCAAATGGTGCTTTTTGCAGAACGCGCACGTGGATTTCTACCAAACGACGTGCTAAGCATGCCGATGCTGCTCTTTTTAGCACCCGCGCACGGATTTGTGCGAAAACGCGTTTTCAGCATGCACATGCATCTTTTGGTAGACGCGGATGAAGTTTTCTGCAAAACCACAAGATGTGCATGCAAATGGTGCTTTTGGCAGAACGCGCACGTGGATTTCTACCAAACGACGTGCTAAGCATGCCGATGCTGCTCTTTTTAGCACCCGCGCACGGATTTGTGCGAAAACGCGTTTTAAGCATGCACATGCATTTTTGGTAGACGCGGATAAAGTTTTCTGCAAAACCACAAGATGTGCATACAAATGGTGCTTTTGGCAGAACGCGCACGTGGATTTCTACCAAACGACGTGCTAAGCATGCCGATGCTGCTCTTTTTAGCACCCGCGCACGCATTTGTGCGAAAACGCGTTTTAAGCAAGCACATGCATCTTTTGGTAGACGCGGATGAAGTTTTCTGCAAAACCACAAGATGTGCATGCAAATGGTGCTTTTGGCAGAACGCGCACGTGGATTTCTACCAAACGACGTGCTAAGCATGCCGATGCTGCTCTTTTTAGCACCCGCGCACGGATTTGTGCGAAAACGCGTTTTAAGCATGCACATGCATCTTTTGGTAGACGCGGATGAAGTTTTCTGCAAAACCACAATATGTGCATGCAAATGGTGCTTTTGGCAGAACGCGCACGTGGATTTCTACCAAACGACGTGCTAAGCATGCCGATGCTGCTCTTTTTAGCACCCGCGCACGCATTTGTGCGAAAACGCGTTTTAAGCATGCACATGCATCTTTTGGTAGACGCGGATGTTTTCTGCAAAACCACAAGATGTGCATGCAAATGGTGCTTTTGGCAGAACGCGCACGTGGATTTCTACCAAACGACGTGCTAAGCATGCCGATGCTGCTCTTTTTAGCACCCGCGCACGCATTTGTGCGAAAACGCGTTTTAAGCATGCACATGCATCTTTTGCTAGACGCGGATGAAGTTTTCTGCAAAACCACAAGATGTGCATGCAAATGGTGCTTTTTGCAGAACGCGCACGTGGATTTCTACCAAACGACGTGCTAAGCATGCCGATGCTGCTCTTTTTAGCACCCGCGCACGCATTTGTGCGAAAACGCGTTTTAAGCATTTCATGCATCTTTTGGTAGACGCGGATGAAGTTTTCTGCAAAACCACAAGATGTGCATGCAAATGGTGCTTTTTGCAGAACGCGCACGTGGATTTCTACCAAACGACGTGCTAAGCATGCCGATGCTGCTCTTTTTAGCACCCGCGCACGGATTTGTGCGAAAACGCGTTTTAAGCATGCACATGCATCTTTTGGTAGACGCGGATGAAGTTTTCTGCAAAACCACAAGATGTGCATGCAAATGGTGCTTTTGGCAGAACGCGCACGTGGATTTCTACCAAACGACGTGCTAAGCATGCCGATGCTGCTCTTTTTAGCACCCGCGCACGCATTTGTGCGAAAACGCGTTTTAAGCATGCACATGCATCTTTTGGTAGACGCGGATGTTTTCTGCAAAACCACAAGATGTGCATGCAAATGGTGCTTTTGGCAGAACGCGCACGTGGATTTCTACCAAACGACGTGCTAAGCATGCCGATGCTGCTATTTTTAGCACCCGCGCACGCATTTGTGCGAAAACGCGTTTTAAGCATGCACATGCATCTTTTGGTAGACGCGGATGAAGTTTTCTGCAAAACCACAAGATGTGCATGCAAATGGTGCTTTTTGCAGAACGCGCACGTGGATTTCTACCAAACGACGTGCTAAGCATGCCGATGCTGCTCTTTTTAGCATCCGCGCACGCATTTGTGCGAAAACGCGTTTTAAGCATGCACATGCATCTTTTGGTAGACGCGGATGTTTTCTGCAAAACCACAAGATGTGCATGCAAATGGTGCTTTTGGCAGAACGCGCACGTGGATTTCTACCAAACGACGTGCTAAGCATGCCGATGCTGCTCTTTTTAGCACCCGCGCACGCATTTGTGCGAAAACGCGTTTTAAGCAGCACATGCATCTTTTGGTAGACGCGGATGAAGTTTTCTACAAAACCACAAGATGTGCATGCAAATGGTGCTTTTGGCAGAACGCGCACGTGGATTTCTACCAAACGACGTGCTAAGCATGCCGATGCTGCTCTTTTTAGCACACGCGCACGGATTTGTGCGAAAACGCGTTTTAAGCATGCACATGCATCTTTTGGTAGACGCGGATGAAGTTTTCTGCAAAACCACAAGATGTGCATGCAAATGGTGCTTTTGGCAGAACGCGCACGTGGATTTCTACCAAACGACGTGCTAAGCATGCCGATGCTGCTCTTTTTAGCACCCGCGCACGCATTTGTGCGAAAACGCGTTTTAAGCATGCACATGCATCTTTTGCTAGACGCGGATGAAGTTTTCTGCAAAACCACAAGATGTGCATGCAAATGGTGCTTTTTGCAGAACGCGCACGTGGATTTCTACCAAACGACGTGCTAAGCATGCCGATGCTGCTCTTTTTAGCACCCGCGCACGCATTTGTGCGAAAACGCGTTTTAAGCATGCACATGCATCTTTTGGTAGACGCGGATGAAGTTTTCTGCAAAACCACAAGATGTGCATGCAAATGGTGCTTTTTGCAGAACGCGCACGTGGATTTCTACCAAACGACGTGCTAAGCATGGCGATGCTGCTATTTTTAGCACCCGCGCACGCATTTGTGCGAAAACGCGTTTTAAGCATGCACATGCATCTTTTGGTAGACGCGGATGAAGTTTTCTGCAAAACCACAAGATGTGCATGCAAATGGTGCTTTTTGCAGAACGCGCACGTGGATTTCTACCAAACGACGTGCTAAGCATGCCGATGCTGCTCTTTTTAGCATCCGCGCACGCATTTGTGCGAAAACGCGTTTTAAGCATGCACATGCATCTTTTGGTAGACGCGGATGAAGTTTTCTGCAAAACCACAAGATGTGCATGCAAATGGTGCTTCTTGCAGAACGCGCACGTGGATTTCTACCAAACGACGTGCTAAGCTTGCCGATGCTGCTCTTTTTAGCACCCGCGCACGGATTTGTGCGAAAACGCGTTTTAAGCATGCACATGCATCTTTTGGTAGACGCGGATGAAGGTTTCTGCAAAACCACAAGATGTGCATGCAAATGGTGCTTTTGGCAGAACGCGCACGTGGATTTCTACCAAACGACGTGCTAAGCATGCCGATGCTGCTCTTTTTAGCACCCGCGCACGCATTTGTGCGAAAACGCGTTTTAAGCATGCACATGCATCTTTTGGTAGACGCGGATGAAGTTTTCTACAAAACCACAAGATGTGCATGCAAATGGTGCTTTTGGCAGAACGCGCACGTGGATTTCTACCAAACGACGTGCTAAGCATGCCGATGCTGCTCTTTTTAGCATCCGCGCACGCATTTGTGCGAAAACGCGTTTTAAGCATGCACATGCATCTTTTGGTAGACGCGGATGAAGTTTTCTGCAAAACCACAAGATGTGCATGCAAATGGTGCTTTTTGCAGAACGCGCACGTGGATTTCTACCAAACGACGTGCTAAGCTTGCCGATGCTGCTCTTTTTAGCACCCGCGCACGGATTTGTGCGAAAACGCGTTTTAAGCATGCACATGCATCTTTTGGTAGACGCGGATGAAGTTTTCTGCAAAACCACAAGATGTGCATGCAAATGGTGCTTTTTGCAGAACGCGCACGTGGATTTCTACCAAACGACGTGCTAAGCATGCCGATGCTGCTCTTTTTAGCACCCGCGCACGGATTTGTGCGAAAACGCGTTTTAAGCATGCACATGCATCTTTTGGTAGACGCGGATGAAGTTTTCTGCAAAACCACAAGATGTGCATGCAAATGGTGCTTTTTGCAGAACGCGCACGTGGATTTCTACCAAACGACGTGCTAAGCATGCCGATGCTGCTCTTTTTAGCACCCGCGCACGCATTTGTGCGAAAACGCGTTTTAAGCATGCACATGCATCTTTTGGTAGACGCGGATGAAGTTTTCTGCAAAACCACAAGATGTGCATGCAAATGGTGCTTTTTGCAGAACGCGCACGTGGATTTCTACCAAACGACGTGCTAAGCATGCCGATGCTGCTATTTTTAGCACCCGCGCACGCATTTGTGCGAAAACGCGTTTTAAGCATGCACATGCATCTTTTGGTAGACGCGGATGAAGTTTTCTGCAAAACCGCAAGATGTGCATGCAAATGGTGCTTTTTGCAGAACGCGCACGTGGATTTCTACCAAACGACGTGCTAAGCATGCCGATGCTGCTATTTTTAGCACCCGCGCACGCATTTGTGCGAAAACGCGTTTTAAGCATGCACATGCATCTTTTGGTAGACGCGGATGAAGTTTTCTGCAAAACCACAAAATGTGCATGCAAATGGTGCTTTTTGCAGAACGCGCACGTGGATTTCTACCAAACGACGTGCTAAGCATGCCGATGCTGCTTTTTAGCACCCGCGCACGCATTTGTGCGAAAACTATTTTTAAGCATGCACATGCATCTTTTGGTAGACGCGGATGAAGTTTTCTGCAAAACCACAAGATGTGCATGCAAATGGTGCTTTTGGCAGAACGCGCACGTGGATTTCTACCAAACGACGTGCTAAGCATGCCGATGCTGCTCTTTTTAGCACCCGCGCACGCATTTGTGCGAAAACGCGTTTTAAGCATGCACATGCATCTTTTGGTAGACGCGGATGAAGTTTTCTGCAAAACCACAAGATGTGCATCCAAATGGTGCTTTTTGCAGAACGCGCACGTGGATTTCTACCAAACGACGTGCTAAGCATGCCGATGCTGCTCTTTTTAGCACCCGCGCACGCATTTGTGCGAAAACGCGTTTTAAGCATGCACATGCATCTTTTGGTAGACGCGGATAAAGTTTTCTGCAAAACCACAAGATGTGCATGCAAATGGTGCTTTTTGCAGAACGCGCACGTGGATTTCTACCAAACGACGTGCTAAGCATGCCGATGCTGCTATTTTTAGCACCCGCGCACGCATTTGTGCGAAAACGCGTTTTAAGCATGCACATGCATCTTTTGGTAGACGCGGATGAAGTTTTCTGCAAAACCACAAAATGTGCATGCAAATGGTGCTTTTTGCAGAACGCGCACGTGGATTTCTACCAAACGACGTGCTAAGCATGCCGATGCTGCTTTTTAGCACCCGCGCACGCATTTGTGCGAAAACGCGTTTTAAGCATGCACATGCATCTTTTGGTAGACGCGGATGAAGTTTTCTGCAAAACCACAAGATGTGCATGCAAATGGTGCTTTTTGCAGAACGCGCACGTGGATTTCTACCAAACGACGTGCTAAGCATGCCGATGCTGCTCTTTTTAGCACCCGCGCACGCATTTGTGCGAAAACGCGTTTTAAGCATGCACATGCATCTTTTGGTAGACGCGGATAAAGTTTTCTGCAAAACCACAAGATGTGCATGCAAATGGTGCTTTTTGCAGAACGCGCACGTGGATGTCTACCAAACGACGTGCTAAGCTTGCCGATGCTGCTCTTTTTAGCACCCGCGCACGGATTTGTGCGAAAACGCGTTTTAAGCATGCACATGCAGCTTTTGGTAGACGCGGATGAAGTTTTCTGCAAAACCACAAGATGTGCATGCAAATGGTGCTTTTGGCAGAACGCGCACGTGGATTTCTACCAAACGACGTGCTAAGCATGCCGATGCTGCTCTTTTTAGCACCCGCGCACGCATTTGTGCGAAAACGCGTTGTAAGCATGCACATGCATCTTTTGGTAGACGCGGATGAAGTTTTCTGCAAAACCACAAGATGTGCATGCAAATGGTGCTTTTTGCAGAACGCGCACGTGGATTTCTACCAAACGACGTGCGAAGCATGCCGATGCTGCTCTTTTTAGCACCCGCGCACGGATTGTGCGAAAACGCGTTTTAAGCATGCACATGCATCTTTTGGTAGACGCGGATGAAGTTTTCTGCAAAACCACAAGATGTGCATGCAAATGGTGCTTTTGGCAGAACGCGCACGTGGATTTCTACCAAACGACGTGCTAAGCATGCCGATGCTGCTCTTTTTAGCACCCGCGCACGGATTTGTGCGAAAACGCGTTTTAAGCATGCACATGCATCTTTTGGTAGACGCGGATGAAGTTTTCTGCAAAACCACAAGATGTGCATGCAAATGGTGCTTTTTGCAGAACGCGCACGTGGATTTCTACCAAACGACGTGCTAAGCATGTCGATGCTGCTCTTTTTAGCACCCGCGCACGCATTTGTGCGAAAACGCGTTTTAAGCATGCACATGCATCTTTTGGTAGACGCGGATGAAGTTTTCTGCAAAACCACAAGATGTGCATGCAAATGGTGCTTTTTGCAGAACGCGCACGTGGATTTCTACCAAACGACGTGCTAAGCATGCCGATGCTGCTATTTTTAGCACCCGCGCACGCATTTGTGCGAAAACGCGTTTTAAGCATGCACATGCATCTTTTGGTAGACGCGGATGAAGTTTTCTGCAAAACCACAAGATGTGCATGCAAATGGTGCTTTTTGCAGAACGCGCACGTGGATTTCTACCAAACGACGTGCTAAGCATGCCGATGCTGCTCTTTTTAGCACCCGCGCACGCATTTGTGCGAAAACGCGTTTTAAGCATGCACATGCATCTTTTGGTAGACGCGGATGAAGTTTTCTGCAAAACCACAAGATGTGCATGCAAATGGTGCTTTTTGCAGAACGCGCACGTGGATTTCTACCAAACGACGTGCTAAGCATGCCGATGCTGCTCTTTTTAGCACCCGCGCACGCATTTGTGCGAAAACGCGTTTTAAGCATGCACATGCATCTTTTGGTAGACGCGGATGAAGTTTTCTGCAAAACCACAAGATGTGCATGCAAATGGTGCTTTTTGCAGAACGCGCACGTGGATTTCTACCAAACGACGTGCTAAGCTTGCCGATGCTGCTCTTTTTAGCACCCGCGCACGGATTTGTGCGAAAACGCGTTTTAAGCATGCACATGCATCTTTTGGTAGACGCGGATGAAGTTTTCTGCAAAACCACAAGATGTGCATGCAAATGGTGCTTTTGGCAGAACGCGCACGTGGATTTCTACCAAACGACGTGCTAAGCATGCCGATGCTGCTCTTTTTAGCACCCGCGCACGCATTTGTGCGAAAACGCGTTTTAAGCATGCACATGCATCTTTTGGTAGACGCGGATGAAGTTTTCTGCAAAACCACAAGATGTGCATGCAAATGGTGCTTTTTGCAGAACGCGCACGTGGATTTCTACCAAACGACGTGCTAAGCATGCCGATGCTGCTCTTTTTAGCACCCGCGCACGGATTTGTGCGAAAACGCGTTTTAAGCATGCACATGCATCTTTTGGTAGACGCGGATGAAGTTTTCTGCAAAACCACAAGATGTGCATGCAAATGGTGCTTTTGGCAGAACGCGCACGTGGATTTCTACCAAACGACGTGCTAAGCATGCCGATGCTGCTCTTTTTAGCACCCGCGCACGCATTTGTGCGAAAACGCGTTTGAAGCATGCACATGCATCTTTTGGTAGACGCGGATGAAGTTTTCTGCAAAACCACAAGATGTGCATGCAAATGGTTCTTTTTGCAGAACGCGCACGTGGATTTCTACCAAACGACGTGCTAAGCATGCCGATGCTGCTCTTTTTAGCACCCGCGCACGCATTTGTGCGAAAACGCGTTTTAAGCATGCACAGGCATCTTTTGGTAGACGCGGATGAAGTTTTCTGCAAAACCACAAGATGTGCATGCAAATGGTGCTTTTGGCAGAACGCGCACGTGGATTTCTACCAAACGACGGGCTAAGCATGCCGATGCTGCTCTTTTTAGCACCCGCGCACGCATTTGTGCGAAAACGCGTTTTAAGCATGCACATGCATCTTTTGGTAGACGCGGATGAAGTTTTCTGCAAAACCACAAGATGTGCATGCAAATGGTGCTTTTTGCAGAACGCGCACGTGGATTTCTACCAAACGACGTGCTAAGCATGCCGATGCTGCTCTTTTTAGCACCCGCGCACGGATTTGTGCGAAAACGCGTTTTAAGCATGCACATGCATCTTTTGGTAGACGCGGATGAAGTTTTCTGCAAAACCACAAGATGTGCATGCAAATGGTGCTTTTGGCAGAACGCGCACGTGGATTTCTACCAAACGACGTGCTAAGCATGCCGATGCTGCTCTTTTTAGCACCCGCGCACGCATTTGTGCGAAAACGCGTTTTAAGCATGCACATGCATCTTTTGGTAGACGCGGATGAAGTTTTCTGCAAAACCACAAGATGTGCATGCAAATGGTGCTTTTTGCAGAACGCGCACGTGGATTTCTACCAAACGACGTGCTAAGCATGCCGATGCTGCTCTTTTTAGCACCCGCGCACGGATTTGTGCGAAAACGCGTTTTAAACATGCACATGCATCTTTTGGTAGACGCGGATGAAGTTTTCTGCAAAACCACAAGATGTGCATGCAAATGGTGCTTTTGGCAGAACGCGCACGTGGATTTCTACCAAACGACGTGCTAAGCATGCCGATGCTGCTCTTTTTAGCACCCGCGCACGCATTTGTGCGAAAACGCGTTTTAAGCATGCACATGCATCTTTTGGTAGACGCGGATGAAGTTTTCTGCAAAACCACAAGATGTGCATGCAAATGGTGCTTTTTGCAGAACGCGCACGTGGATGTCTACCAAACTACGTGCTAAGCATGCCGATGCTGCTCTTTTTAGCACCCGCGCACGGATTTGTGCGAAAACGCGTTTTAAGCATGCACATGCATCTTTTGGTAGACGCGGATGAAGTTTTCTGCAAAACCACAAGATGTGCATGCAAATTGTGCTTTTGGCAGAACGCGCACGTGGATTTCTACCAAACGACGTGCTAAGCATGCCGATGCTGCTCTTTTTAGCACCCGCGCACGCATTTGTGCGAAAACGCGTTTTAAGCATGCACATGCATCTTTTGGTAGACGCGGATGAAGTTTTCTGCAAAACCACAAGATGTGCATGCAAGTGGTGCTTTTGGCAGAACGCGCACGTGGATTTCTACCAAACGACGTGCTAAGCATGCCGATGCTGCTCTTTTTAGCACCCGCACACGGATTTGTGCGAAAACGCGTTTTAAGCATGCACATGCATCTTTTGGTAGACGCGGATGAAGTTTTCTGCAAAACCACAAGATGTGCATGCAAATGGTGCTTTTTGCAGAACGCGCACGTGGATTTCTACCAAACGACGTGCTAAGCATGCCGATGCTGCTCTTTTTAGCACCCGCGCACGGATTTGTGCGAAAACGCGTTTTAAGCATGCACATGCATCTTTTGGTAGACGCGGATGAAGTTTTCTGCAAAACCACAAGATGTGCATGCAAATGGTGCTTTTGGCAGAACGCGCACGTGGATTTCTACCAAACGACGTGCTAAGCATGCCGATGCTGCTCTTTTTAGCACCCGCGCACGCATTTGTGCGAAAACGCGTTTTAAGCATGCACATGCATCTTTTGGTAGACGCGGATGAAGTTTTCTGCAAAACCACAAGATGTGCATGCAAATGGTTCTTTTTGCAGAACGCGCACGTGGATTTCTACCAAACGACGTGCTAAGCATGCCGATGCTGCTCTTTTTAGCACCCGCGCACGCATTTGTGCGAAAACGCGTTTTAAGCATGCACATGCATCTTTTGGTAGACGCGGATGAAGTTTTCTGCAAAACCACAAGATGTGCATGCAAATGGTGCTTTTGGCAGAACGCGCACGTGGATTTCTACCAAACGACGGGCTAAGCATGCCGATGCTGCTCTTTTTAGCACCCGCGCACGCATTTGTGCGAAAACGCGTTTTAAGCATGCACATGCATCTTTTGGTAGACGCGGATGAAGTTTTCTGCAAAACCACAAGATGTGCATGCAAATGGTGCTTTTTGCAGAACGCGCACGTGGATTTCTACCAAACGACGTGCTAAGCATGCCGATGCTGCTCTTTTTAGCACCCGCGCACGGATTTGTGCGAAAACGCGTTTTAAGCATGCACATGCATCTTTTGGTAGACGCGGATGAAGTTTTCTGCAAAACCACAAGATGTGCATGCAAATGGTGCTTTTGGCAGAACGCGCACGTGGATTTCTACCAAACGACGTGCTAAGCATGCCGATGCTGCTCTTTTTAGCACCCGCGCACGCATTTGTGCGAAAACGCGTTTTAAGCATGCACATGCATCTTTTGGTAGACGCGGATGAAGTTTTCTGCAAAACTACAAGATGTGCATGCAAATGGTGCTTTTTGCAGAACGCGCACGTGGATTTCTACCAAACGACGTGCTAAGCATGCCGATGCTGCTCTTTTTAGCACCCGCGCACGGATTTGTGCGAAAACGCGTTTTAAACATGCACATGCATCTTTTGGTAGACGCGGATGAAGTTTTCTGCAAAACCACAAGATGTGCATGCAAATGGTGCTTTTGGCAGAACGCGCACGTGGATTTCTACCAAACGACGTGCTAAGCATGCCGATGCTGCTCTTTTTAGCACCCGCGCACGCATTTGTGCGAAAACGCGTTTTAAGCATGCACATGCATCTTTTGGTAGACGCGGATGAAGTTTTCTGCAAAACCACAAGATGTGCATGCAAATGGTGCTTTTTGCAGAACGCGCACGTGGATGTCTACCAAACTACGTGCTAAGCATGCCGATGCTGCTCTTTTTAGCACCCGCGCACGGATTTGTGCGAAAACGCGTTTTAAGCATGCACATGCATCTTTTGGTAGACGCGGATGAAGTTTTCTGCAAAACCACAAGATGTGCATGCAAATTGTGCTTTTGGCAGAACGCGCACGTGGATTTCTACCAAACGACGTGCTAAGCATGCCGATGCTGCTCTTTTTAGCACCCGCGCACGCATTTGTGCGAAAACGCGTTTTAAGCATGCACATGCATCTTTTGGTAGACGCGGATGAAGTTTTCTGCAAAACCACAAGATGTGCATGCAAGTGGTGCTTTTGGCAGAACGCGCACGTGGATTTCTACCAAACGACGTGCTAAGCATGCCGATGCTGCTCTTTTTAGCACCCGCACACGGATTTGTGCGAAAACGCGTTTTAAGCATGCACATGCATCTTTTGGTAGACGCGGATGAAGTTTTCTGCAAAACCACAAGATGTGCATGCAAATGGTGCTTTTGGCAGAACGCGCACGTGGATTTCTACCAAACGACGTGCTAAGCATGCCGATGCTGCTCTTTTTAGCACCCGCGCACGGATTTGTGCGAAAACGCGTTTTAAGCATGCACATGCATCTTTTTTGTAGACGCGGATGAAGTTTTCTGCAAAACCACAAGATGTGCATGCAAATGGTGCTTTTGGCAGAACGCGCACGTGGATTTCTACCAAACGACGTGCTAAGCATGCCGATGCTGCTCTTTTTAGCACCCGCGCACGCATTTGTGCGAAAACACGTTTTAAGCAGCACATGCATCTTTTGGTAGACGCGGATGAAGTTTTCTACAAAACCACAAGATGTGCATGCAAATGGTGCTTTTTGCAGAACGCGCACGTGGATTTCTACCAAACGACGTGCTAAGCATGCCGATGCTGCTCTTTTTAGCACACGCGCACGGATTTGTACGAAAACGCGTTTTAAGCATGCACATGCATCTTTTGGTAGACGCGGATGAAGTTTTCTGCAAAACCACAAGATGTGCATGCAAATGGTGCTTTTGGCAGAACGCGCACGTGGATTTCTACCAAACGACGTGCTAAGCATGCCGATGCTGCTCTTTTTAGCACCCGCGCACGGATTTGTGCGAAAACGCGTTTTAAGCATGCACATGCATCTTTTGGTAGACGCGGATGAAGTTTTCTGCAAAACCACAAGATGTGCATGCAAATGGTGCTTTTGGCAGAACGCGCACGTGGATTTCTACCAAACGACGTGCTAAGCATGCCGATGCTGCTCTTTTTAGCACCCGCGCACGCATTTGTGCGAAAACGCGTTTTAAGCATGCACATGCATCTTTTGGTAGACGCGGATGAAGTTTTCTGCAAAACCACAAGATGTGCATGCAAATGGTGCTTTTGGCAGAACGCGCACGTGGATTTCTACCAAACGACGTGCTAAGCATGCCGATGCTGCTCTTTTTAGCACCCGCGCACGCATTTGTGCGAAAACGCGTTTTAAGCATGCACATGCATCTTTTGCTAGACGCGGATGAAGTTTTCTGCAAAACCACAAGATGTGCATGCAAATGGTGCTTTTTGCAGAACGCGCACGTGGATTTCTACCAAACGACGTGCTAAGCATGCCGATGCTGCTCTTTTTAGCACCCGCGCACGCATTTGTGCGAAAACGCGTTTTAAGCATTTCATGCATCTTTTGGTAGACGCGGATGAAGTTTTCTGCAAAACCACAAGATGTGCATGCAAATGGTGCTTTTTGCAGAACGCGCACGTGGATTTCTACCAAACGACGTGCTAAGCATGCCGATGCTGCTCTTTTTAGCACCCGCGCACGGATTTGTGCGAAAACGCGTTTTCAGCATGCACATGCATCTTTTGGTAGACGCGGATGAAGTTTTCTGCAAAACCACAAGATGTGCATGCAAATGGTGCTTTTGGCAGAACGCGCACGTGGATTTCTACCAAACGACGTGCTAAGCATGCCGATGCTGCTCTTTTTAGCACCCGCGCACGGATTTGTGCGAAAACGCGTTTTAAGCATGCACATGCATTTTTGGTAGACGCGGATAAAGTTTTCTGCAAAACCACAAGATGTGCATACAAATGGTGCTTTTGGCAGAACGCGCACGTGGATTTCTACCAAACGACGTGCTAAGCATGCCGATGCTGCTCTTTTTAGCACCCGCGCACGCATTTGTGCGAAAACGCGTTTTAAGCAAGCACATGCATCTTTTGGTAGACGCGGATGAAGTTTTCTGCAAAACCACAAGATGTGCATGCAAATGGTGCTTTTGGCAGAACGCGCACGTGGATTTCTACCAAACGACGTGCTAAGCATGCCGATGCTGCTCTTTTTAGCACCCGCGCACGGATTTGTGCGAAAACGCGTTTTAAGCATGCACATGCATCTTTTGGTAGACGCGGATGAAGTTTTCTGCAAAACCACAAGATGTGCATGCAAATGGTGCTTTTGGCAGAACGCGCACGTGGATTTCTACCAAACGACGTGCTAAGCATGCCGATGCTGCTCTTTTTAGCACCCGCGCACGCATTTGTGCGAAAACGCGTTTTAAGCATGCACATGCATCTTTTGGTAGACGCGGATGTTTTCTGCAAAACCACAAGATGTGCATGCAAATGGTGCTTTTGGCAGAACGCGCACGTGGATTTCTACCAAACGACGTGCTAAGCATGCCGATGCTGCTCTTTTTAGCACCCGCGCACGCATTTGTGCGAAAACGCGTTTTAAGCATGCACATGCATCTTTTGCTAGACGCGGATGAAGTTTTCTGCAAAACCACAAGATGTGCATGCAAATGGTGCTTTTTGCAGAACGCGCACGTGGATTTCTACCAAACGACGTGCTAAGCATGCCGATGCTGCTCTTTTTAGCACCCGCGCACGCATTTGTGCGAAAACGCGTTTTAAGCATTTCATGCATCTTTTGGTAGACGCGGATGAAGTTTTCTGCAAAACCACAAGATGTGCATGCAAATGGTGCTTTTTGCAGAACGCGCACGTGGATTTCTACCAAACGACGTGCTAAGCATGCCGATGCTGCTCTTTTTAGCACCCGCGCACGGATTTGTGCGAAAACGCGTTTTAAGCATGCACATGCATCTTTTGGTAGACGCGGATGAAGTTTTCTGCAAAACCACAAGATGTGCATGCAAATGGTGCTTTTGGCAGAACGCGCACGTGGATTTCTACCAAACGACGTGCTAAGCATGCCGATGCTGCTCTTTTTAGCACCCGCGCACGCATTTGTGCGAAAACGCGTTTTAAGCATGCACATGCATCTTTTGGTAGACGCGGATGTTTTCTGCAAAACCACAAGATGTGCATGCAAATGGTGCTTTTGGCAGAACGCGCACGTGGATTTCTACCAAACGACGTGCTAAGCATGCCGATGCTGCTATTTTTAGCACCCGCGCACGCATTTGTGCGAAAACGCGTTTTAAGCATGCACATGCATCTTTTGGTAGACGCGGATGAAGTTTTCTGCAAAACCACAAGATGTGCATGCAAATGGTGCTTTTTGCAGAACGCGCACGTGGATTTCTACCAAACGACGTGCTAAGCATGCCGTTGCTGCTCTTTTTAGCATCCGCGCACGCATTTGTGCGAAAACGCGTTTTAAGCATGCACATGCATCTTTTGGTAGACGCGGATGTTTTCTGCAAAACCACAAGATGTGCATGCAAATGGTGCTTTTGGCAGAACGCGCACGTGGATTTCTACCAAACGACGTGCTAAGCATGCCGATGCTGCTCTTTTTAGCACCCGCGCACGCATTTGTGCGAAAACGCGTTTTAAGCAGCACATGCATCTTTTGGTAGACGCGGATGAAGTTTTCTACAAAACCACAAGATGTGCATGCAAATGGTGCTTTTGGCAGAACGCGCACGTGGATTTCTACCAAACGACGTGCTAAGCATGCCGATGCTGCTCTTTTTAGCACACGCGCACGGATTTGTGCGAAAACGCGTTTTAAGCATGCACATGCATCTTTTGGTAGACGCGGATGAAGTTTTCTGCAAAACCACAAGATGTGCATGCAAATGGTGCTTTTGGCAGAACGCGCACGTGGATTTCTACCAAACGACGTGCTAAGCATGCCGATGCTGCTCTTTTTAGCACCCGCGCACGCATTTGTGCGAAAACGCGTTTTAAGCATGCACATGCATCTTTTGCTAGACGCGGATGAAGTTTTCTGCAAAACCACAAGATGTGCATGCAAATGGTGCTTTTTGCAGAACGCGCACGTGGATTTCTACCAAACGACGTGCTAAGCATGCCGATGCTGCTCTTTTTAGCACCCGCGCACGCATTTGTGCGAAAACGCGTTTTAAGCATGCACATGCATCTTTTGGTAGACGCGGATGAAGTTTTCTGCAAAACCACAAGATGTGCATGCAAATGGTGCTTTTTGCAGAACGCGCACGTGGATTTCTACCAAACGACGTGCTAAGCATGGCGATGCTGCTATTTTTAGCACCCGCGCACGCATTTGTGCGAAAACGCGTTTTAAGCATGCACATGCATCTTTTGGTAGACGCGGATGAAGTTTTCTGCAAAACCACAAGATGTGCATGCAAATGGTGCTTTTTGCAGAACGCGCACGTGGATTTCTACCAAACGACGTGCTAAGCATGCCGATGCTGCTCTTTTTAGCATCCGCGCACGCATTTGTGCGAAAACGCGTTTTAAGCATGCACATGCATCTTTTGGTAGACGCGGATGAAGTTTTCTGCAAAACCACAAGATGTGCATGCAAATGGTGCTTTTTGCAGAACGCGCACGTGGATTTCTACCAAACGACGTGCTAAGCTTGCCGATGCTGCTCTTTTTAGCACCCGCGCACGGATTTGTGCGAAAACGCGTTTTAAGCATGCACATGCATCTTTTGGTAGACGCGGATGAAGGTTTCTGCAAAACCACAAGATGTGCATGCAAATGGTGCTTTTGGCAGAACGCGCACGTGGATTTCTACCAAACGACGTGCTAAGCATGCCGATGCTGCTCTTTTTAGCACCCGCGCACGCATTTGTGCGAAAACGCGTTTTAAGCATGCACATGCATCTTTTGGTAGACGCGGATGAAGTTTTCTACAAAACCACAAGATGTGCATGCAAATGGTGCTTTTGGCAGAACGCGCACGTGGATTTCTACCAAACGACGTGCTAAGCATGCCGATGCTGCTCTTTTTAGCATCCGCGCACGCATTTGTGCGAAAACGCGTTTTAAGCATGCACATGCATCTTTTGGTAGACGCGGATGAAGTTTTCTACAAAACCACAAGATGTGCATGCAAATGGTGCTTTTTGCAGAACGCGCACGTGGATTTCTACCAAACGACGTGCTAAGCATGCCGATGCTGCTCTTTTTAGCACCCGCGCACGGATTTGTGCGAAAACACGTTTTAAACATGCACATGCATCTTTTGGTAGACGCGGATGAAGTTTTCTGCAAAACCACAAGATGTGCATGCAAATTGTGCTTTTGGCAGAACGCGCACGTGGATTTCTACCAAACGACGTGCTAAGCATGCCGATGCTGCTCTTTTTAGCACCCGCGCACGCATTTGTGCGAAAACGCGTTTTAAGCATGCACATGCATCTTTTGGTAGACGCGGATGAAGTTTTCTGCAAAACCACAAGATGTGCATGCAAATGGTGCTTTTGGCCGAACGCGCACGTGGATTTCTACCAAACGACGTGCTAAGCATGCCGATGCTGCTCTTTTTAGCACCCGCACACGGATTTGTGCGAAAACGCGTTTTAAGCATGCACATGCATCTTTTGGTAGACGCGGATGAAGTTTTCTGCAAAACCACAAGATGTGCATGCAAATGGTGCTTTTGGCAGAACGCGCACGTGTATTTCTACCAAACGACGTGCTAAGCATGCCGATGCTGCTCTTTTTAGCACCCGCGCACGGATTTGTGCGAAAACGCGTTTTAAGCATGCACATGCATCTTTTGGTAGACGCGGATGAAGTTTTCTGCAAAACCACAAGATGTGCATGCAAATGGTGCTTTTGGCAGAACGCGCACGTGGATTTCTACCAAACGACGTGCTAAGCATGCCGATGCTGCTCTTTTTAGCACCCGCGCACGCATTTGTGCGAAAACGCGTTTTAAGCAGCACATGCATCTTTTGGTAGACGCGGATGAAGTTTTCTACAAAACCACAAGATGTGCATGCAAATGGTGCTTTTTGCAGAACGCGCACGTGGATTTCTACCAAACGACGTGCTAAGCATGCCGATGCTGCTCTTTTTAGCACACGCGCACGGATTTGTGCGAAAACGCGTTTTAAGCATGCACATGCATCTTTTGGTAGACGCGGATGAAGTTTTCTGCAAAACCACAAGATGTGCATGCAAATGGTGCTTTTGGCAGAACGCGCACGTGGATTTCTACCAAACGACGTGCTAAGCATGGCGATGCTGCTCTTTTTAGCACCCGCGCACGGATTTGTGCGAAAACGCGTTTTAAGCATGCACATGCATCTTTTGGTAGACGCGGATGAAGTTTTCTGCAAAACCACAAGATGTGCATGCAAATGGTGCTTTTGGCAGAACGCGCACGTGGATTTCTACCAAACGACGTGCTAAGCATGCCGATGCTGCTCTTTTTAGCACCCGCGCACGCATTTGTGCGAAAACGCGTTTTAAGCATGCACATGCATCTTTTGGTAGACGCGGATGAAGTTTTCTACAAAACCACAAGATGTGCATGCAAATGGTGCTTTTTGCAGAACGCGCACGTGGATTTCTACCAAACGACGTGCTAAGCATGCCGATGCTGCTCTTTTTAGCACCCGCGCACGGATTTGTGCGAAAACACGTTTTAAACATGCACATGCATCTTTTGGTAGACGCGGATGAAGTTTTCTGCAAAACCACAAGATGTGCATGCAAATGGTGCTTTTGGCAGAACGCGCACGTGGATTTCTACCAAACGACGTGCTAAGCATGCCGATGCTGCTCTTTTTAGCACCCGCGCACGCATTTGTGCGAAAACGCGTTTTAAGCATGCACATGCATCTTTTGGTAGACGCGGATGAAGTTTTCTGCAAAACCACAAGATGTGCATGCAAATGGTGCTTTTTGCAGAACGCGCACGTGGATGTCTACCAAACTACGTGCTAAGCATGCCGATGCTGCTCTTTTTAGCACCCGCGCACGGATTTGTGCGAAAACGCGTTTTAAGCATGCACATGCATCTTTTGGTAGACGCGGATGAAGTTTTCTGCAAAACCACAAGATGTGCATGCAAATTGTGCTTTTGGCAGAACGCGCACGTGGATTTCTACCAAACGACGTGCTAAGCATGCCGATGCTGCTCTTTTTAGCACCCGCGCACGCATTTGTGCGAAAACGCGTTTTAAGCATGCACATGCATCTTTTGGTAGACGCGGATGAAGTTTTCTGCAAAACCACAAGATGTGCATGCAAATGGTGCTTTTGGCAGAACGCGCACGTGGATTTCTACCAAACGACGTGCTAAGCATGCCGATGCTGCTCTTTTTAGCACCCGCACACGGATTTGTGCGAAAACGCGTTTTAAGCATGCACATGCATCTTTTGGTAGACGCGGATGAAGTTTTCTGCAAAACCACAAGATGTGCATGCAAATGGTGCTTTTGGCAGAACGCGCACGTGTATTTCTACCAAACGACGTGCTAAGCATGCCGATGCTGCTCTTTTTAGCACCCGCGCACGGATTTGTGCGAAAACGCGTTTTAAGCATGCACATGCATCTTTTGGTAGACGCGGATGAAGTTTTCTGCAAAACCACAAGATGTGCATGCAAATGGTGCTTTTGGCAGAACGCGCACGTGGATTTCTACCAAACGACGTGCTAAGCATGCCGATGCTGCTCTTTTTAGCACCCGCGCACGCATTTGTGCGAAAACGCGTTTTAAGCAGCACATGCATCTTTTGGTAGACGCGGATGAAGTTTTCTACAAAACCACAAGATGTGCATGCAAATGGTGCTTTTTGCAGAACGCGCACGTGGATTTCTACCAAACGACGTGCTAAGCATGCCGATGCTGCTCTTTTTAGCACACGCGCACGGATTTGTGCGAAAACGCGTTTTAAGCATGCACATGCATCTTTTGGTAGACGCGGATGAAGTTTTCTGCAAAACCACAAGATGTGCATGCAAATGGTGCTTTTGGCAGAACGCGCACGTGGATTTCTACCAAACGACGTGCTAAGCATGGCGATGCTGCTCTTTTTAGCACCCGCGCACGGATTTGTGCGAAAACGCGTTTTAAGCATGCACATGCATCTTTTGGTAGACGCGGATGAAGTTTTCTGCAAAACCACAAGATGTGCATGCAAATGGTGCTTTTGGCAGAACGCGCACGTGGATTTCTACCAAACGACGTGCTAAGCATGCCGATGCTGCTCTTTTTAGCACCCGCGCACGCATTTGTGCGAAAACGCGTTTTAAGCATGCACATGCATCTTTTGGTAGACGCGGATGAAGTTTTCTGCAAAACCACAAGATGTGCATGCAAATGGTGCTTTTGGCAGAACGCGCACGTGGATTTCTACCAAACGACGTGCTAAGCATGCCGATGCTGCTCTTTTTAGCACCCGCGCACGCATTTGTGCGAAAACGCGTTTTAAGCATGCACATGCATCTTTTGCTAGACGCGGATGAAGTTTTCTGCAAAACCACAAGATGTGCATGCAAATGGTGCTTTTTGCAGAACGCGCACGTGGATTTCTACCAAACGACGTGCTAAGCATGCCGATGCTGCTCTTTTTAGCACCCGCGCACGCATTTGTGCGAAAACGCGTTTTAAGCATTTCATGCATCTTTTGGTAGACGCGGATGAAGTTTTCTGCAAAACCACAAGATGTGCATGCAAATGGTGCTTTTTGCAGAACGCGCACGTGGATTTCTACCAAACGACGTGCTAAGCATGCCGATGCTGCTCTTTTTAGCACCCGCGCACGGATTTGTGCGAAAACGCGTTTTAAGCATGCACATGCATCTTTTGGTAGACGCGGATGAAGTTTTCTGCAAAACCACAAGATGTGCATGCAAATGGTGCTTTTGGCAGAACGCGCACGTGGATTTCTACCAAACGACGTGCTAAGCATGCCGATGCTGCTCTTTTTAGCACCCGCGCACGCATTTGTGCGAAAACGCGTTTTAAGCATGCACATGCATCTTTTGGTAGACGCGGATGTTTTCTGCAAAACCACAAGATGTGCATGCAAATGGTGCTTTTGGCAGAACGCGCACGTGGATTTCTACCAAACGACGTGCTAAGCATGCCGATGCTGCTCTTTTTAGCACCCGCGCACGCATTTGTGCGAAAACGCGTTTTAAGCATGCACATGCATCTTTTGCTAGACGCGGATGAAGTTTTCTGCAAAACCACAAGATGTGCATGCAAATGGTGCTTTTTGCAGAACGCGCACGTGGATTTCTACCAAACGACGTGCTAAGCATGCCGATGCTGCTCTTTTTAGCACCCGCGCACGCATTTGTGCGAAAACGCGTTTTAAGCATTTCATGCATCTTTTGGTAGACGCGGATGAAGTTTTCTGCAAAACCACAAGATGTGCATGCAAATGGTGCTTTTTGCAGAACGCGCACGTGGATTTCTACCAAACGACGTGCTAAGCATGCCGATGCTGCTCTTTTTAGCACCCGCGCACGGATTTGTGCGAAAACGCGTTTTAAACATGCACATGCATCTTTTGGTAGACGCGGATGAAGTTTTCTGCAAAACCACAAGATGTGCATGCAAATGGTGCTTTTGGCAGAACGCGCACGTGGATTTCTACCAAACGACGTGCTAAGCATGCCGATGCTGCTCTTTTTAGCACCCGCGCACGCATTTGTGCGAAAACGCGTTTTAAGCATGCACATGCATCTTTTGGTAGACGCGGATGTTTTCTGCAAAACCACAAGATGTGCATGCAAATGGTGCTTTTGGCAGAACGCGCACGTGGATTTCTACCAAACGACGTGCTAAGCATGCCGATGCTGCTCTTTTTAGCACCCGCGCACGCATTTGTGCGAAAACGCGTTTTAAGCATGCACATGCATCTTTTGCTAGACGCGGATGAAGTTTTCTGCAAAACCACAAGATGTGCATGCAAATGGTGCTTTTTGCAGAACGCGCACGTGGATTTCTACCAAACGACGTGCTAAGCATGCCGATGCTGCTCTTTTTAGCACCCGCGCACGCATTTGTGCGAAAACGCGTTTTAAGCATTTCATGCATCTTTTGGTAGACGCGGATGAAGTTTTCTGCAAAACCACAAGATGTGCATGCAAATGGTGCTTTTTGCAGAACGCGCACGTGGATTTCTACCAAACGACGTGCTAAGCATGCCGATGCTGCTCTTTTTAGCACCCGCGCACGGATTTGTGCGAAAACGCGTTTTAAACATGCACATGCATCTTTTGGTAGACGCGGATGAAGTTTTCTGCAAAACCACAAGATGTGCATGCAAATGGTGCTTTTGGCAGAACGCGCACGTGGATTTCTACCAAACGACGTGCTAAGCATGCCGATGCTGCTCTTTTTAGCACCCGCGCACGCATTTGTGCGAAAACGCGTTTTAAGCATGCACATGCATCTTTTGGTAGACGCGGATGTTTTCTGCAAAACCACAAGATGTGCATGCAAATGGTGCTTTTGGCAGAACGCGCACGTGGATTTCTACCAAACGACGTGCTAAGCATGCCGATGCTGCTATTTTTAGCACCCGCGCACGCATTTGTGCGAAAACGCGTTTTAAGCATGCACATGCATCTTTTGGTAGACGCGGATGAAGTTTTCTGCAAAACCACAAGATGTGCATGCAAATGGTGCTTTTTGCAGAACGCGCACGTGGATTTCTACCAAACGACGTGCTAAGCATGCCGATGCTGCTCTTTTTAGCATCCGCGCACGCATTTGTGCGAAAACGCGTTTTAAGCATGCACATGCATCATCTTTTGGTAGACGCGGATGAAGTTTTCTGCAAAACCACAAGATGTGCATGCAAATGGTTCTTTTTGCAGAACGCGCACGTGGATTTCTACCAAACGACGTGCTAAGCATGCCGATGCTGCTCTTTTTAGCACCCGCGCACGCATTTGTGCGAAAACGCGTTTTAAGCATGCACATGCATCTTTTGGTAGACGCGGATGAAGTTTTCTGCAAAACCACAAGATGTGCATGCAAATGGTGCTTTTGGCAGAACGCGCACGTGGATTTCTACCAAACGACGTGCTAAGCATGCCGATGCTGCTCTTTTTAGCACCCGCGCACGCATTTGTGCGAAAACGCGTTTTAAGCATGCACATGCATCTTTTGCTAGACGCGGATGAAGTTTTCTGCAAAACCACAAGATGTGCATGCAAATGGTGCTTTTTGCAGAACGCGCACGTGGATTTCTACCAAACGACGTGCTAAGCATGCCGATGCTGCTCTTTTTAGCACCCGCGCACGCATTTGTGCGAAAACGCGTTTTAAGCATTTCATGCATCTTTTGGTAGACGCGGATGAAGTTTTCTGCAAAACCACAAGATGTGCATGCAAATGGTGCTTTTTGCAGAACGCGCACGTGGATTTCTACCAAACGACGTGCTAAGCATGCCGATGCTGCTCTTTTTAGCACCCGCGCACGGATTTGTGCGAAAATGCGTTTTAAACATGCACATGCATCTTTTGGTAGACGCGGATGAAGTTTTCTGCAAAACCACAAGATGTGCATGCAAATGGTGCTTTTGGCAGAACGCGCACGTGGATTTCTACCAAACGACGTGCTAAGCATGCCGATGCTGCTCTTTTTAGCACCCGCGCACGCATTTGTGCGAAAACGCGTTTTAAGCATGCACATGCATCTTTTGGTAGACGCGGATGTTTTCTGCAAAACCACAAGATGTGCATGCAAATGGTGCTTTTGGCAGAACGCGCACGTGGATTTCTACCAAACGACGTGCTAAGCATGCCGATGCTGCTATTTTTAGCACCCGCGCACGCATTTGTGCGAAAACGCGTTTTAAGCATGCACATGCATCTTTTGGTAGACGCGGATGAAGTTTTCTGCAAAACCACAAGATGTGCATGCAAATGGTGCTTTTTGCAGAACGCGCACGTGGATTTCTACCAAACGACGTGCTAAGCATGCCGATGCTGCTCTTTTTAGCATCCGCGCACGCATTTGTGCGAAAACGCGTTTTAAGCATGCACATGCATCATCTTTTGGTAGACGCGGATGAAGTTTTCTGCAAAACCACAAGATGTGCATGCAAATGGTTCTTTTTGCAGAACGCGCACGTGGATTTCTACCAAACGACGTGCTAAGCATGCCGATGCTGCTCTTTTTAGCACCCGCGCACGCATTTGTGCGAAAACGCGTTTTAAGCATGCACATGCATCTTTTGGTAGACGCGGATGAAGTTTTCTGCAAAACCACAAGATGTGCATGCAAATGGTGCTTTTGGCAGAACGCGCACGTGGATTTCTACCAAACGACGTGCTAAGCATGCCGATGCTGCTCTTTTTAGCACCCGCACACGGATTTGTGCGAAAACGCGTTTTAAGCATGCACATGCATCTTTTGGTAGACGCGGATGAAGTTTTCTGCAAAACCACAAGATGTGCATGCAAATGGTGCTTTTGGCAGAACGCGCACGTGTATTTCTACCAAACGACGTGCTAAGCATGCCGATGCTGCTCTTTTTAGCACCCGCGCACGGATTTGTGCGAAAACGCGTTTTAAGCATGCACATGCATCTTTTGGTAGACGCGGATGAAGTTTTCTGCAAAACCACAAGATGTGCATGCAAATGGTGCTTTTGGCAGAACGCGCACGTGGATTTCTACCAAACGACGTGCTAAGCATGCCGATGCTGCTCTTTTTAGCACCCGCGCACGCATTTGTGCGAAAACGCGTTTTAAGCATGCACATGCATCTTTTGCTAGACGCGGATGAAGTTTTCTGCAAAACCACAAGATGTGCATGCAAATGGTGCTTTTTGCAGAACGCGCACGTGGATTTCTACCAAACGACGTGCTAAGCATGCCGATGCTGCTCTTTTTAGCACCCGCGCACGCATTTGTGCGAAAACGCGTTTTAAGCATTTCATGCATCTTTTGGTAGACGCGGATGAAGTTTTCTGCAAAACCACAAGATGTGCATGCAAATGGTGCTTTTTGCAGAACGCGCACGTGGATTTCTACCAAACGACGTGCTAAGCATGCCGATGCTGCTCTTTTTAGCACCCGCGCACGGATTTGTGCGAAAACGCGTTTTCAGCATGCACATGCATCTTTTGGTAGACGCGGATGAAGTTTTCTGCAAAACCACAAGATGTGCATGCAAATGGTGCTTTTGGCAGAACGCGCACGTGGATTTCTACCAAACGACGTGCTAAGCATGCCGATGCTGCTCTTTTTAGCACCCGCGCATGGATTTGTGCGAAAACGCGTTTTAAGCATGCACATGCATTTTTGGTAGACGCGGATGAAGTTTTCTGCAAAACCACAAGATGTGCATACAAATGGTGCTTTTGGCAGAACGCGCACGTGGATTTCTACCAAACGACGTGCTAAGCATGCCGATGCTGCTCTTTTTAGCACCCGCGCACGCATTTGTGCGAAAACGCGTTTTAAGCATGCACATGCATCTTTTGGTAGACGCGGATGAAGTTTTCTGCAAAACCACAAGATGTGCATGCAAATGGTGCTTTTGGCAGAACGCGCACGTGGATTTCTACCAAACGACGTGCTAAGCATGCCGATGCTGCTCTTTTTAGCACCCGCGCACGCATTTGTGCGAAAACGCGTTTTAAGCATGCACATGCATCTTTTGCTAGACGCGGATGAAGTTTTCTGCAAAACCACAAGATGTGCATGCAAATGGTGCTTTTTGCAGAACGCGCACGTGGATTTCTACCAAACGACGTGCTAAGCATGCCGATGCTGCTCTTTTTAGCACCCGCGCACGCATTTGTGCGAAAACGCGTTTTAAGCATTTCATGCATCTTTTGGTAGACGCGGATGAAGTTTTCTGCAAAACCACAAGATGTGCATGCAAATGGTGCTTTTTGCAGAACGCGCACGTGGATTTCTACCAAACGACGTGCTAAGCATGCCGATGCTGCTCTTTTTAGCATCCGCGCACGCATTTGTGCGAAAACGCGTTTTAAGCATGCACATGCATCATCTTTTGGTAGACGCGGATGAAGTTTTCTGCAAAACCACAAGATGTGCATGCAAATGGTGCTTTTTGCAGAACGCGCACGTGGATTTCTACCAGACGACGTGCTAAGCATGCCGATGCTGCTCTTTTTAGCACCCGCGCACGGATTTGTGCGAAAACGCGTTTTAAACATGCACATGCATCTTTTGGTAGACGCGGATGAAGTTTTCTGCAAAACCACAAGATGTGCATGCAAATGGTGCTTTTGGCAGAACGCGCACGTGGATTTCTACCAAACGACGTGCTAAGCATGCCGATGCTGCTCTTTTTAGCACCCGCGCACGCATTTGTGCGAAAACGCGTTTTAAGCATGCACATGCATCTTTTGGTAGACGCGGATGTTTTCTGCAAAACCACAAGATGTGCATGCAAATGGTGCTTTTGGCAGAACGCGCACGTGGATTTCTACCAAACGACGTGCTAAGCATGCCGATGCTGCTATTTTTAGCACCCGCGCACGCATTTGTGCGAAAACGCGTTTTAAGCATGCACATGCATCTTTTGGTAGACGCGGATGAAGTTTTCTGCAAAACCACAAGATGTGCATGCAAATGGTGCTTTTTGCAGAACGCGCACGTGGATTTCTACCAAACGACGTGCTAAGCATGCCGATGCTGCTCTTTTTAGCATCCGCGCACGCATTTGTGCGAAAACGCGTTTTAAGCATGCACATGCATCATCTTTTGGTAGACGCGGATGAAGTTTTCTGCAAAACCACAAGATGTGCATGCAAATGGTTCTTTTTGCAGAACGCGCACGTGGATTTCTACCAAACGACGTGCTAAGCATGCCGATGCTGCTCTTTTTAGCACCCGCGCACGCATTTGTGCGAAAACGCGTTTTAAGCATGCACATGCATCTTTTGGTAGACGCGGATGAAGTTTTCTGCAAAACCACAAGATGTGCATGCAAATGGTGCTTTTGGCAGAACGCGCACGTGGATTTCTACCAAACGACGTGCTAAGCATGCCGATGCTGGTCTTTTTAGCACCCGCACACGGATTTGTGCGAAAACGCGTTTTAAGCATGCACATGCATCTTTTGGTAGACGCGGATGAAGTTTTCTGCAAAACCACAAGATGTGCATGCAAATGGTGCTTTTGGCAGAACGCGCACGTGTATTTCTACCAAACGACGTGCTAAGCATGCCGATGCTGCTCTTTTTAGCACCCGCGCACGGATTTGTGCGAAAACGCGTTTTAAGCATGCACATGCATCTTTTGGTAGACGCGGATGAAGTTTTCTGCAAAACCACAAGATGTGCATGCAAATGGTGCTTTTGGCAGAACGCGCACGTGGATTTCTACCAAACGACGTGCTAAGCATGCCGATGCTGCTCTTTTTAGCACCCGCGCACGCATTTGTGCGAAAACGCGTTTTAAGCATGCACATGCATCTTTTGGTAGACGCGGATGAAGTTTTCTGCAAAACCACAAGATGTGCATGCAAATGGTGCTTTTTGCAGAACGCGCACGTGGATTTCTACCAAACGACGTGCTAAGCATGCCGATGCTGCTCTTTTTAGCACCCGCGCACGCATTTGTGCGAAAACGCGTTTTAAGCATTTCATGCATCTTTTGGTAGACGCGGATGAAGTCTTCTGCAAAACCACAAGATGTGCATGCAAATGGTGCTTTTTGCAGAACGCGCACGTGGATTTCTACCAAACGACGTGCTAAGCATGCCGATGCTGCTCTTTTTAGCACCCGCGCACGGATTTGTGCGAAAACGCGTTTTCAGCATGCACATGCATCTTTTGGTAGACGCGGATGAAGTTTTCTGCAAAACCACAAGATGTGCATGCAAATGGTGCTTTTGGCAGAACGCGCACGTGGATTTCTACCAAACGACGTGCTAAGCATGCCGATGCTGCTCTTTTTAGCACCCGCGCAAGCATTTGTGCGAAAACGCGTTTTAAGCAAGCACATGCATCTTTTGGTAGACGCGGATGAAGTTTTCTGCAAAACCACAAGATGTGCATGCAAATGGTGCTTTTGGCAGAACGCGCACGTGGATTTCTACCAAACGACGTGCTAAGCATGCCGATGCTGCTCTTTTTAGCACCCGCGCACGCATTTGTGCGAAAACGCGTTTTAAGCATGCACATGCATCTTTTGGTAGACGCGGATGAAGTTTTCTGCAAAACCACAAGATGTGCATGCAAATGGTGCTTTTGGCAGAACGCGCACGTGGATTTCTACCAAACGACGTGCTAAGCATGCCGATGCTGCTCTTTTTAGCACCCGCGCACGCATTTGTGCGAAAACGCGTTTTAAGCATGCACATGCATCTTTTGCTAGACGCGGATGAAGTTTTCTGCAAAACCACAAGATGTGCATGCAAATGGTGCTTTTTGCAGAACGCGCACGTGGATTTCTACCAAACGACGTGCTAAGCATGCCGATGCTGCTCTTTTTAGCACCCGCGCACGCATTTGTGCGAAAACGCGTTTTAAGCATTTCATGCATCTTTTGGTAGACGCGGATGAAGTTTTCTGCAAAACCACAAGATGTGCATGCAAATGGTGCTTTTTGCAGAACGCGCACGTGGATTTCTACCAAACGACGTGCTAAGCATGCCGATGCTGCTCTTTTTAGCATCCGCGCACGCATTTGTGCGAAAACGCGTTTTAAGCATGCACATGCATCATCTTTTGGTAGACGCGGATGAAGTTTTCTGCAAAACCACAAGATGTGCATGCAAATGGTTCTTTTTGCAGAACGCGCACGTGGATTTCTACCAAACGACGTGCTAAGCATGCCGATGCTGCTCTTTTTAGCACCCGCGCACGCATTTGTGCGAAAACGCGTTTTAAGCATGCACATGCATCTTTTGGTAGACGCGGATGAAGTTTTCTGCAAAACCACAAGATGTGCATGCAAATGGTGCTTTTGGCAGAACGCGCACGTGGATTTCTACCAAACGACGGGCTAAGCATGCCGATGCTGCTCTTTTTAGCACCCGCGCACGCATTTGTGCGAAAACGCGTTTTAAGCATGCACATGCATCTTTTGGTAGACGCGGATGAAGTTTTCTGCAAAACCAGAAGATGTGCATGCAAATGGTGCTTTTTGCAGAACGCGCACGTGGATTTCTACCAAACGACGTGCTAAGCATGCCGATGCTGCTCTTTTTAGCACCCGCGCACGGATTTGTGCGAAAACGCGTTTTAAGCATGCACATGCATCTTTTG
Source organism: Dermacentor andersoni (assembly GCF_023375885.2). Classification (NCBI taxonomy): domain Eukaryota; kingdom Metazoa; phylum Arthropoda; class Arachnida; order Ixodida; family Ixodidae; genus Dermacentor; species Dermacentor andersoni. Next base: position 78,241 of record NW_027314859.1, on the reverse strand, counting down.
GTAGACGCGGATGAAGTTTTCTGCAAAACCACAAGATGTGCATGCAAATGGTGCTTTTTGCAGAACGCGCACGTGGATTTCTACCAAACTACGTGCTAAGCATGCCGATGCTGCTCTTTTTAGCACCCGCGCACGGATTTGTGCGAAAACGCGTTTTAAGCATGCACATGCATCTTTTGGTAGACGCGGATGAAGTTTTCTGCAAAACCACAAGATGTGCATGCAAATTGTGCTTTTGGCAGAACGCGCACGTGGATTTCTACCAAACGACGTGCTAAGCATGCCGATGCTGCTCTTTTTAGCACCCGCGCACGCATTTGTGCGAAAACGCGTTTTAAGCATGCACATGCATCTTTTGGTAGACGCGGATGAAGTTTTCTGCAAAACCACAAGATGTGCATGCAAATGGTGCTTTTGGCAGAACGCGCGCGTGGATTTCTACCAAACGACGTGCTAAGCATGCCGATGCTGTTCTTTTTAGCACCCGCACACGGATTTGTGCGAAAACGCGTTTTAAGCATGCACATGCATCTTTTGGTAGACGCGGATGAAGTTTTCTGCAAAACCACAAGATGTGCATGCAAATGGTGCTTTTGGCAGAACGCGCACGTGGATTTCTACCAAACGACGGGCTAAGCATGCCGATGCTGCTCTTTTTAGCACCCGCGCACGCATTTGTGCGAAAACGCGTTTTAAGCATGCACATGCATCTTTTGGTAGACGCGGATGAAGTTTTCTGCAAAACCAGAAGATGTGCATGCAAATGGTGCTTTTTGCAGAACGCGCACGTGGATTTCTACCAAACGACGTGCTAAGCATGCCGATGCTGCTCTTTTTAGCACCCGCGCACGCATTTGTGCGAAAACGCGTTTTAAGCATGCACATGCATCTTTTGGTAGACGCGGATGAAGTTTTCTGCAAAACCACAAGATGTGCATGCAAATTGTGCTTTTGGCAGAACGCGCACGTGGATTTCTACCAAACGACGTGCTAAGCATGCCGATGCTGCTCTTTTTAGCACCCGCGCACGCATTTGTGCGAAAACGCGTTTTAAGCATGCACATGCATCTTTTGGTAGACGCGGATGAAGTTTTCTGCAAAACCACAAGATGTGCATGCAAATGGTGCTTTTGGCAGAACGCGCGCGTGGATTTCTACCAAACGACGTGCTAAGCATGCCGATGCTGTTCTTTTTAGCACCCGCACACGGATTTGTGCGAAAACGCGTTTTAAGCATGCACATGCATCTTTTGGTAGACGCGGATGAAGTTTTCTGCAAAACCACAAGATGTGCATGCAAATAGTGCTTTTGGCAGAACGCGCACGTGGATTTCTACCAAACGACGTGCTAAGCATGCCGATGCTGCTCTTTTTAGCACCCGCGCACGGATTTGTGCGAAAACGCGTTTTAAGCATGCACATGCATCTTTTGGTAGACGCGGATGAAGTTTTCTGCAAAACCACAAGATGTGCATGCAAATGGTGCTTTTGGCAGAACGCGCACGTGGATTTCTACCAAATGACGTGCTAAGCATGCCGATGCTGCTCTTTTTAGCACCCGCGCACGCATTTGTGCGAAAACGCGTTTTAAGCACCACATGCATCTTTTGGTAGACGCGGATGAAGTTTTCTACAAAACCACAAGATGTGCATGCAAATGGTGCTTTTTGCAGAACGCGCACGTGGATTTCTACCAAACGACGTGCTAAGCATGCCATTGCTGCTCTTTTTAGCACACGCGCACGGATTTGTGCGAAAACGCGTTTTAAGCATGCACATGCATCTTTTGGTAGACGCGGATGAAGTTTTCTGCAAAACCACAAGATGTGCATGCAAATGGTGCTTTTGGCAGAACGCGCACGTGGATTTCTACCAAAGGACGTGCTAAGCATGCCGATGCTGCTCTTTTTAGCACCCGCGCACGCATTTGTGCGAAAACGCGTTCTAAGCATGCACATGCATCTTTTGCTAGACGCGGATGAAGTTTTCTGCAAAACCACAAGATGTGCATGCAAATGGTGCTTTTTGCAGAACGCGCACGTGGATTTCTACCAAACGACGTGCTAAGCATGCCGATGCTGCTCTTTTTAGCACCCGCGCACGCATTTGTGCGAAAACGCGTTTTAAGCATGCACATGCATCTTTTGGTAGACGCGGATGAAGTTTTCTGCAAAACCACAAGATGTGCATGCAAATGGTGCTTTTGGCAGAACGCGCACGTGGATTTCTACCAAACGACGTGCTAAGCATGCCGATGCTGCTCTTTTTAGCACCCGCGCACGCATTTGTGCGAAAACGCGTTTTAAGCATGCACATGCATCTTTTGGTAGACGCGGATGTTTTCTGCAAAACCACAAGATGTGCATGCAAATGGTGCTTTTGGCAGAACGCGCACGTGGATTTCTACCAAACGACGTGCTAAGCATGCCGATGCTGCTCTTTTTAGCACCCGCGCACGCATTTGTGCGAAAACGCGTTTTAAGCATGCACATGCATCTTTTGCTAGACGCGGATGAAGTTTTCTGCAAAACCACAAGATGTGCATGCAAATGGTGCTTTTTGCAGAACGCGCACGTGGATTTCTACCAAACGACGTGCTAAGCATGCCGATGCTGCTCTTTTTAGCACCCGCGCACGCATTTGTGCGAAAACGCGTTTTAAGCATTTCATGCATCTTTTGGTAGACGCGGATGAAGTTTTCTGCAAAACCACAAGATGTGCATGCAAATGGTGCTTTTTGCAGAACGCGCACGTGGATTTCTACCAAACGACGTGCTAAGCATGCCGATGCTGCTCTTTTTAGCACCCGCGCACGGATTTGTGCGAAAACGCGTTTTAAGCATGCACATGCATCTTTTGGTAGACGCGGATGAAGTTTTCTGCAAAACCACAAGATGTGCATGCAAATGGTGCTTTTGGCAGAACGCGCACGTGGATTTCTACCAAACGACGTGCTAAGCATGCCGATGCTGCTCTTTTTAGCACCCGCGCACGCATTTGTGCGAAAACGCGTTTTAAGCATGCACATGCATCTTTTGGTAGACGCGGATGTTTTCTGCAAAACCACAAGATGTGCATGCAAATGGTGCTTTTGGCAGAACGCGCACGTGGATTTCTACCAAACGACGTGCTAAGCATGCCGATGCTGCTATTTTTAGCACCCGCGCACGCATTTGTGCGAAAACGCGTTTTAAGCATGCACATGCATCTTTTGGTAGACGCGGATGAAGTTTTCTGCAAAACCACAAGATGTGCATGCAAATGGTGCTTTTTGCAGAACGCGCACGTGGATTTCTACCAAACGACGTGCTAAGCATGCCGATGCTGCTCTTTTTAGCATCCGCGCACGCATTTGTGCGAAAACGCGTTTTAAGCATGCACATGCATCATCTTTTGGTAGACGCGGATGAAGTTTTCTGCAAAACCACAAGATGTGCATGCAAATGGTTCTTTTTGCAGAACGCGCACGTGGATTTCTACCAAACGACGTGCTAAGCATGCCGATGCTGCTCTTTTTAGCACCCGCGCACGCATTTGTGCGAAAACGCGTTTTAAGCATGCACATGCATCTTTTGGTAGACGCGGATGAAGTTTTCTGCAAAACCACAAGATGTGCATGCAAATGGTGCTTTTGGCAGAACGCGCACGTGGATTTCTACCAAACGACGGGCTAAGCATGCCGATGCTGCTCTTTTTAGCACCCGCGCACGCATTTGTGCGAAAACGCGTTTTAAGCATGCACATGCATCTTTTGGTAGACGCGGATGAAGTTTTCTGCAAAACCAGAAGATGTGCATGCAAATGGTGCTTTTTGCAGAACGCGCACGTGGATTTCTACCAAACGACGTGCTAAGCATGCCGATGCTGCTCTTTTTAGCACCCGCGCACGGATTTGTGCGAAAACGCGTTTTAAGCATGCACATGCATCTTTTGGTAGACGCGGATGAAGTTTTCTGCAAAACCACAAGATGTGCATCCAAATGGTGCTTTTGGCAGAACGCGCACGTGGATTTCTACCAAACGACGTGCTAAGCATGCCGATGCTGCTCTTTTTAGCACAAGCGCACGCATTTGTGCGAAAACGCGTTTTAAGCATGCACATGCATCTTTTGGTAGACGCGGATGAAGTTTTCTGCAAAACCACAAGATGTGCATGCAAATGGTGCTTTTTGCAGAACGCGCACGTGGATTTCTACCAAACGACGTGCTAAGCATGCCGATGCTGCTCTTTTTAGCACCCGCGCACGGATTTGTGCGAAAACGCGTTTTAAACATGCACATGCATCTTTTGGTAGACGCGGATGAAGTTTTCTGCAAAACCACAAGATGTGCATGCAAATGGTGCTTTTGGCAGAACGCGCACGTGGATTTCTACCAAACGACGTGCTAAGCATGCCGATGCTGCTCTTTTTAGCACCCGCACACGCATTTGTGCGAAAACGCGTTTTAAGCATGCACATGCATCTTTTGGTAGACGCGGATGAAGTTTTCTGCAAAACCACAAGATGTGCATGCAAATGGTGCTTTTTGCAGAACGCGCACGTGGATTTCTACCAAACTACGTGCTAAGCATGCCGATGCTGCTCTTTTTAGCACCCGCGCACGGATTTGTGCGAAAACGCGTTTTAAGCATGCACATGCATCTTTTGGTAGACGCGGATGAAGTTTTCTGCAAAACCACAAGATGTGCATGCAAATTGTGCTTTTGGCAGAACGCGCACGTGGATTTCTACCAAACGACGTGCTAAGCATGCCGATGCTGCTCTTTTTAGCACCCGCGCACGCATTTGTGCGAAAACGCGTTTTAAGCATGCACATGCATCTTTTGGTAGACGCGGATGAAGTTTTCTGCAAAACCACAAGATGTGCATGCAAATGGTGCTTTTGGCAGAACGCGCACGTGGATTTCTACCAAACGACGTGCTAAGCATGCCGATGCTGTTCTTTTTAGCACCCGCACACGGATTTGTGCGAAAACGCGTTTTAAGCATGCACATGCATCTTTTGGTAGACGCGGATGAAGTTTTCTGCAAAACCACAAGATGTGCATGCAAATAGTGCTTTTGGCAGAACGCGCACGTGGATTTCTACCAAACGACGTGCTAAGCATGCCGATGCTGCTCTTTTTAGCACCCGCGCACGGATTTGTGCGAAAACGCGTTTTAAGCATGCACATGCATCTTTTGGTAGACGCGGATGAAGTTTTCTGCAAAACCACAAGATGTGCATGCAAATGGTGCTTTTGGCAGAACGCGCACGTGGATTTCTACCAAACGACGTGCTAAGCATGCCGATGCTGCTCTTTTTAGCACCCGCGCACGCATTTGTGCGAAAACGCGTTTTAAGCACCACATGCATCTTTTGGTAGACGCGGATGAAGTTTTCTACAAAACCACAAGATGTGCATGCAAATGGTGCTTTTTGCAGAACGCGCACGTGGATTTCTACCAAACGACGTGCTAAGCATGCCATTGCTGCTCTTTTTAGCACACGCGCACGGATTTGTGCGAAAACGCGTTTTAAGCATGCACATGCATCTTTTGGTAGACGCGGATGAAGTTTTCTGCAAAACCACAAGATGTGCATGCAAATGGTGCTTTTGGCAGAACGCGCACGTGGATTTCTACCAAAGGACGTGCTAAGCATGCCGATGCTGCTCTTTTTAGCACCCGCGCACGCATTTGTGCGAAAACGCGTTTTAAGCATGCACATGCATCTTTTGCTAGACGCGGATGAAGTTTTCTGCAAAACCACAAGATGTGCATGCAAATGGTGCTTTTTGCAGAACGCGCACGTGGATTTCTACCAAACGACGTGCTAAGCATGCCGATGCTGCTCTTTTTAGCACCCGCGCACGCATTTGTGCGAAAACGCGTTTTAAGCATGCACATGCATCTTTTGGTAGACGCGGATGTTTTCTGCAAAACCACACGATGTGCATGCAAATGGTGCTTTTGGCAGAACGCGCACGTGGATTTCTACCAAACGACGTGCTAAGCATGCCGATGCTGCTATTTTTAGCACCCGCGCACGCATTTGTGCGAAAACGCGTTTTAAGCATGCACATGCATCTTTTGGTAGACGCGGATGAAGTTTTCTGCAAAACCACAAGATGTGCATGCAAATGGTGCTTTTTGCAGAACGCGCACGTGGATTTCTACCAAACGACGTGCTAAGCATGCCGATGCTGCTCTTTTTAGCACCCGCGCACGCATTTGTGCGAAAACGCGTTCTAAGCATGCACATGCATCTTTTGCTAGACGCGGATGAAGTTTTCTGCAAAACCACAAGATGTGCATGCAAATGGTGCTTTTTGCAGAACGCGCACGTGGATTTCTACCAAACGACGTGCTAAGCATGCCGATGCTGCTCTTTTTAGCACCCGCGCACGCATTTGTGCGAAAACGCGTTTTAAGCATGCACATGCATCTTTTGGTAGACGCGGATGAAGTTTTCTGCAAAACCACAAGATGTGCATGCAAATGGTGCTTTTGGCAGAACGCGCACGTGGATTTCTACCAAACGACGTGCTAAGCATGCCGATGCTGCTCTTTTTAGCACCCGCGCACGCATTTGTGCGAAAACGCGTTTTAAGCATGCACATGCATCTTTTGGTAGACGCGGATGTTTTCTGCAAAACCACAAGATGTGCATGCAAATGGTGCTTTTGGCAGAACGCGCACGTGGATTTCTACCAAGCGACGTGCTAAGCATGCCGATGCTGCTCTTTTTAGCACCCGCGCACGCATTTGTGCGAAAACGCGTTTTAAGCATGCACATGCATCTTTTGCTAGACGCGGATGAAGTTTTCTGCAAAACCACAAGATGTGCATGCAAATGGTGCTTTTTGCAGAACGCGCACGTGGATTTCTACCAAACGACGTGCTAAGCATGCCGATGCTGCTCTTTTTAGCACCCGCGCACGCATTTGTGCGAAAACGCGTTTTAAGCATTTCATGCATCTTTTGGTAGACGCGGATGAAGTTTTCTGCAAAACCACAAGATGTGCATGCAAATGGTGCTTTTTGCAGAACGCGCACGTGGATTTCTACCAAACGACGTGCTAAGCATGCCGATGCTGCTCTTTTTAGCACCCGCGCACGCATTTGTGCGAAAACGCGTTTTAAGCATGCACATGCATCTTTTGGTAGACGCGGATGAAGTTTTCTGCAAAACCACAAGATGTGCATGCAAATGGTGCTTTTGGCAGAACGCGCACGTGGATTTCTACCAAACGACGTGCTAAGCATGCCGATGCTGCTCTTTTTAGCACCCGCGCACGCATTTGTGCGAAAACGCGTTTTAAGCATGCACATGCATCTTTTGGTAGACGCGGATGTTTTCTGCAAAACCACAAGATGTGCATGCAAATGGTGCTTTTGGCAGAACGCGCACGTGGATTTCTACCAAACGACGTGCTAAGCATGCCGATGCTGCTATTTTTAGCACCCGCGCACGCATTTGTGCGAAAACGCGTTTTAAGCATGCACATGCATCTTTTGGTAGACGCGGATGAAGTTTTCTGCAAAACCACAAGATGTGCATGCAAATGGTGCTTTTTGCAGAACGCGCACGTGGATTTCTACCAAACGACGTGCTAAGCATGCCGATGCTGCTCTTTTTAGCATCCGCGCACGCATTTGTGCGAAAACGCGTTTTAAGCATGCACATGCATCATCTTTTGGTAGACGCGGATGAAGTTTTCTGCAAAACCACAAGATGTGCATGCAAATGGTTCTTTTTGCAGAACGCGCACGTGGATTTCTACCAAACGACGTGCTAAGCATGCCGATGCTGCTCTTTTTAGCACCCGCGCACGCATTTGTGCGAAAACGCGTTTTAAGCATGCACATGCATCTTTTGGTAGACGCGGATGAAGTTTTCTGCAAAACCACAAGATGTGCATGCAAATGGTGCTTTTGGCAGAACGCGCACGTGGATTTCTACCAAACGACGGGCTAAGCATGCCGATGCTGCTCTTTTTAGCACCCGCGCACGCATTTGTGCGAAAACGCGTTTTAAGCATGCACATGCATCTTTTGGTAGACGCGGATGAAGTTTTCTGCAAAACCAGAAGATGTGCATGCAAATGGTGCTTTTTGCAGAACGCGCACGTGGATTTCTACCAAACGACGTGCTAAGCATGCCGATGCTGCTCTTTTTAGCACCCGCGCACGGATTTGTGCGAAAACGCGTTTTAAGCATGCACATGCATCTTTTGGTAGACGCGGATGAAGTTTTCTGCAAAACCACAAGATGTGCATCCAAATGGTGCTTTTGGCAGAACGCGCACGTGGATTTCTACCAAACGACGTGCTAAGCATGCCGATGCTGCTCTTTTTAGCACAAGCGCACGCATTTGTGCGAAAACGCGTTTTAAGCATGCACATGCATCTTTTGGTAGACGCGGATGAAGTTTTCTGCAAAACCACAAGATGTGCATGCAAATGGTGCTTTTTGCAGAACGCGCACGTGGATTTCTACCAAACGACGTGCTAAGCATGCCGATGCTGCTCTTTTTAGCACCCGCGCACGGATTTGTGCGAAAACGCGTTTTAAACATGCACATGCATCTTTTGGTAGACGCGGATGAAGTTTTCTGCAAAACCACAAGATGTGCATGCAAATGGTGCTTTTGGCAGAACGCGCACGTGGATTTCTACCAAACGACGTGCTAAGCATGCCGATGCTGCTCTTTTTAGCACCCGCGCACGCATTTGTGCGAAAACGCGTTTTAAGCATGCACATGCATCTTTTGGTAGACGCGGATGAAGTTTTCTGCAAAACCACAAGATGTGCATGCAAATGGTGCTTTTTGCAGAACGCGCACGTGGATTTCTACCAAACTACGTGCTAAGCATGCCGATGCTGCTCTTTTTAGCACGCGCGCACGGATTTGTGCGAAAACGCGTTTTAAGCATGCACATGCATCTTTTGGTAGACGCGGATGAAGTTTTCTGCAAAACCACAAGATGTGCATGCAAATTGTGCTTTTGGCAGAACGCGCACGTGGATTTCTACCAAACGACGTGCTAAGCATGCCGATGCTGCTCTTTTTAGCACCCGCGCACGCATTTGTGCGAAAACGCGTTTTAAGCATGCACATGCATCTTTTGGTAGACGCGGATGAAGTTTTCTGCAAAACCACAAGATGTGCATGCAAATGGTGCTTTTGGCAGAACGCGCACGTGGATTTCTACCAAACGACGTGCTAAGCATGCCGATGCTGTTCTTTTTAGCACCCGCACACGGATTTGTGCGAAAACGCGTTTTAAGCATGCACATGCATCTTTTGGTAGACGCGGATGAAGTTTTCTGCAAAACCACAAGATGTGCATGCAAATAGTGCTTTTGGCAGAACGCGCACGTGGATTTCTACCAAACGACGTGCTAAGCATGCCGATGCTGCTCTTTTTAGCACCCGCGCACGGATTTGTGCGAAAACGCGTTTTAAGCATGCACATGCATCTTTTGGTAGACGCGGATGAAGTTTTCTGCAAAACCACAAGATGTGCATGCAAATGGTGCTTTTGGCAGAACGCGCACGTGGATTTCTACCAAACGACGTGCTAAGCATGCCGATGCTGCTCTTTTTAGCACCCGCGCACGCATTTGTGCGAAAACGCGTTTTAAGCACCACATGCATCTTTTGGTAGACGCGGATGAAGTTTTCTACAAAACCACAAGATGTGCATGCAAATGGTGCTTTTTGCAGAACGCGCACGTGGATTTCTACCAAACGACGTGCTAAGCATGCCATTGCTGCTCTTTTTAGCACACGCGCACGGATTTGTGCGAAAACGCGTTTTAAGCATGCACATGCATCTTTTGGTAGACGCGGATGAAGTTTTCTGCAAAACCACAAGATGTGCATGCAAATGGTGCTTTTGGCAGAACGCGCACGTGGATTTCTACCAAAGGACGTGCTAAGCATGCCGATGCTGCTCTTTTTAGCACCCGCGCACGCATTTGTGCGAAAACGCGTTTTAAGCATGCACATGCATCTTTTGCTAGACGCGGATGAAGTTTTCTGCAAAACCACAAGATGTGCATGCAAATGGTGCTTTTTGCAGAACGCGCACGTGGATTTCTACCAAACGACGTGCTAAGCATGCCGATGCTGCTCTTTTTAGCACCCGCGCACGCATTTGTGCGAAAACGCGTTTTAAGCATGCACATGCATCTTTTGGTAGACGCGGATGTTTTCTGCAAAACCACACGATGTGCATGCAAATGGTGCTTTTGGCAGAACGCGCACGTGGATTTCTACCAAACGACGTGCTAAGCATGCCGATACTGCTATTTTTAGCACCCGCGCACGCATTTGTGCGAAAACGCGTTTTAAGCATGCACATGCATCTTTTGGTAGACGCGGATGAAGTTTTCTGCAAAACCACAAGATGTGCATGCAAATGGTGCTTTTTGCAGAACGCGCACGTGGATTTCTACCAAACGACGTGCTAAGCATGCCGATGCTGCTCTTTTTAGCATCCGCGCACGCATTTGTGCGAAAACGCGTTTTAAGCATGCACATGCATCATCTTTTGGTAGACGCGGATGGTTTTCTGCAAAACCACAAGATGTGCATGCAAATGGTTCTTTTTGCAGAACGCGCACGTGGATTTCTACCAAACGACGTGCTAAGCATGCCGATGCTGCTCTTTCTAGCACCCGCGCACGCATTTGTGCGAAAACGCGTTTTAAGCATGCACATGCATCTTTTGGTAGACGCGGATGAAGTTTTCTGCAAAACCACAAGATGTGCATGCAAATTGTGCTTTTGGCAGAACGCGCACGTGGATTTCTACCAAACGACGTGCTAAGCATGCCGATGCTGCTCTTTTTAGCACCCGCGCACGCATTTGTGCGAAAACGCGTTTTAAGCATGCACATGCATCTTTTGGTAGACGCGGATGAAGTTTTCTGCAAAACCACAAGATGTGCATGCAAATGGTGCTTTTGGCAGAACGCGCACGTGGATTTCTACCAAACGACGTGCTAAGCATGCCGATGCTGTTCTTTTTAGCACCCGCACACGGATTTGTGCGAAAACGCGTTTTAAGCATGCACATGCATCTTTTGGTAGACGCGGATGAAGTTTTCTGCAAAACCACAAGATGTGCATGCAAATAGTGCTTTTGGCAGAACGCGCACGTGGATTTCTACCAAACGACGTGCTAAGCATGCCGATGCTGCTCTTTTTAGCACCCGCGCACGGATTTGTGCGAAAACGCGTTTTAAGCATGCACATGCATCTTTTGGTAGACGCGGATGAAGTTTTCTGCAAAACCACAAGATGTGCATGCAAATGGTGCTTTTGGCAGAACGCGCACGTGGATTTCTACCAAACGACGTGCTAAGCATGCCGATGCTGCTCTTTTTAGCACCCGCGCACGCATTTGTGCGAAAACGCGTTTTAAGCACCACATGCATCTTTTGGTAGACGCGGATGAAGTTTTCTACAAAACCACAAGATGTGCATGCAAATGGTGCTTTTTGCAGAACGCGCACGTGGATTTCTACCAAACGACGTGCTAAGCATGCCATTGCTGCTCTTTTTAGCACACGCGCACGGATTTGTGCGAAAACGCGTTTTAAGCATGCACATGCATCTTTTGGTAGACGCGGATGAAGTTTTCTGCAAAACCACAAGATGTGCATGCAAATGGTGCTTTTGGCAGAACGCGCACGTGGATTTCTACCAAAGGACGTGCTAAGCATGCCGATGCTGCTCTTTTTAGCACCCGCGCACGCATTTGTGCGAAAACGCGTTTTAAGCATGCACATGCATCTTTTGCTAGACGCGGATGAAGTTTTCTGCAAAACCACAAGATGTGCATGCAAATGGTGCTTTTTGCAGAACGCGCACGTGGATTTCTACCAAACGACGTGCTAAGCATGCCGATGCTGCTCTTTTTAGCACCCGCGCACGCATTTGTGCGAAAACGCGTTTTAAGCATGCACATGCATCTTTTGGTAGACGCGGATGTTTTCTGCAAAACCACACGATGTGCATGCAAATGGTGCTTTTGGCAGAACGCGCACGTGGATTTCTACCAAACGACGTGCTAAGCATGCCGATGCTGTTCTTTTTAGCACCCGCACACGGATTTGTGCGAAAACGCGTTTTAAGCATGCACATGCATCTTTTGGTAGACGCGGATGAAGTTTTCTGCAAAACCACAAGATGTGCATGCAAATAGTGCTTTTGGCAGAACGCGCACGTGGATTTCTACCAAACGACGTGCTAAGCATGCCGATGCTGCTCTTTTTAGCACCCGCGCACGGATTTGTGCGAAAACGCGTTTTAAGCATGCACATGCATCTTTTGGTAGACGCGGATGAAGTTTTCTGCAAAACCACAAGATGTGCATGCAAATGGTGCTTTTGGCAGAACGCGCACGTGGATTTCTACCAAACGACGTGCTAAGCATGCCGATGCTGCTCTTTTTAGCACCCGCGCACGCATTTGTGCGAAAACGCGTTTTAAGCACCACATGCATCTTTTGGTAGACGCGGATGAAGTTTTCTACAAAACCACAAGATGTGCATGCAAATGGTGCTTTTTGCAGAACGCGCACGTGGATTTCTACCAAACGACGTGCTAAGCATGCCATTGCTGCTCTTTTTAGCACACGCGCACGCATTTGTGCGAAAACGCGTTTTAAGCATGCACATGCATCTTTTGGTAGACGCGGATGAAGTTTTCTGCAAAACCACAAGATGTGCATGCAAATGGTGCTTTTGGCAGAACGCGCACGTGGATTTCTACCAAACGACGGGCTAAGCATGCCGATGCTGCTCTTTTTAGCACCCGCGCACGCATTTGTGCGAAAACGCGTTTTAAGCATGCACATGCATCTTTTGGTAGACGCGGATGAAGTTTTCTGCAAAACCACAAGATGTGCATGCAAATGGTGCTTTTTGCAGAACGCGCACGTGGATTTCTACCAAACGACATGCTAAGCATGCCGATGCTGCTCTTTTTAGCACCCGCGCACGGATTTGTGCGAAAACGCGTTTTAAGCATGCACATGCATCTTTTGGTAGACGCGGATGAAGTTTTCTGCAAAACCACAAGATGTGCATGCAAATGGTGCTTTTGGCAGAACGCGCACGTGGATTTCTACCAAACGACGTGCTAAGCATGCCGATGCTGCTCTTTTTAGCACCCGCGCACGCATTTGTGCGAAAACGCGTTTTAAGCATGCACATGCATCTTTTGGTAGACGCGGATGAAGTTTTCTGCAAAACCACAAGATGTGCATGCAAATGGTGCTTTTTGCAGAACGCGCACGTGGATTTCTACCAAACTACGTGCTAAGCATGCCGATGCTGCTCTTTTTAGCACCCGCGCACGGATTTGTGCGAAAACGCGTTTTAAGCATGCACATGCATCTTTTGGTAGACGCGGATGAAGTTTTCTGCAAAACCACAAGATGTGCATGCAAATTGTGCTTTTGGCAGAACGCGCACGTGGATTTCTACCAAACGACGTGCTAAGCATGCCGATGCTGCTCTTTTTAGCACCCGCGCACGCATTTGTGCGAAAACGCGTTTTAAGCATGCACATGCATCTTTTGGTAGACGCGGATGAAGTTTTCTGCAAAACCACAAGATGTGCATGCAAATGGTGCTTTTGGCAGAACGCGCACGTGGATTTCTACCAAACGACGTGCTAAGCATGCCGATGCTGCTCTTTTTAGCACCCGCGCACGCATTTGTGCGAAAACGCGTTTTAAGCATGCACATGCATCTTTTGGTAGACGCGGATGAAGTTTTCTGCAAAACCACAAGATGTGCATGCAAATGGTGCTTTTTGCAGAACGCGCACGTGGATTTCTACCAAACGACGTGCTAAGCATGCCGATGCTGCTCTTTTTAGCACCCGCGCACGCATTTGTGCGAAAACGCGTTTTAAGCATGCACATGCATCTTTTGGTAGACGCGGATGAAGTTTTCTGCAAAACCACAAGATGTGCATGCAAATGGTGCTTTTTGCAGAACGCGCACGTGGATTTCTACCAAACGACGTGCTAAGCATGCCGATGCTGCTCTTTTTAGCACCCGCGCACGCATTTGTGCGAAAACGCGTTTTAAGCATGCACATGCATCTTTTGGTAGACGCGGATGAAGTTTTCTGCAAAACCACAAGATGTGCATGCAAATGGTGCTTTTTGCAGAACGCGCACGTGGATTTCTACCAAACGACGTGCTAAGCATGCCGATGCTGCTCTTTTTAGCACCCGCGCACGCATTTGTGCGAAAACGCGTTTTAAGCACCACATGCATCTTTTGGTAGACGCGGATGAAGTTTTCTACAAAACCACAAGATGTGCATGCAAATGGTGCTTTTTGCAGAACGCGCACGTGGATTTCTACCAAACGACGTGCTAAGCATGCCATTGCTGCTCTTTTTAGCACACGCGCACGGATTTGTGCGAAAACGCGTTTTAAGCATGCACATGCATCTTTTGGTAGACGCGGATGAAGTTTTCTGCAAAACCACAAGATGTGCATGCAAATGGTGCTTTTGGCAGAACGCGCACGTGGATTTCTACCAAAGGACGTGCTAAGCATGCCGATGCTGCTCTTTTTAGCACCCGCGCACGCATTTGTGCGAAAACGCGTTTTAAGCATGCACATGCATCTTTTGCTAGACGCGGATGTTTTCTGCAAAACCACACGATGTGCATGCAAATGGTGCTTTTGGCAGAACGCGCACGTGGATTTCTACCAAACGACGTGCTAAGCATGCCGATGCTGCTATTTTTAGCACCCGCGCACGCATTTGTGCGAAAACGCGTTTTAAGCATGCACATGCATCTTTTGGTAGACGCGGATGAAGTTTTCTGCAAAACCACAAGATGTGCATGCAAATGGTGCTTTTTGCAGAACGCGCACGTGGATTTCTACCAAACGGCGTGCTAAGCATGCCGATGCTGCTCTTTTTAGCATCCGCGCACGCATTTGTGCGAAAACGCGTTTTAAGCATGCACATGCATCATCTTTTGGTAGACGCGGATGAAGTTTTCTGCAAAACCACAAGATGTGCATGCAAATGGTTCTTTTTGCAGAACGCGCACGTGGATTTCTACCAAACGACGTGCTAAGCATGCCGATGCTGCTCTTTCTAGCACCCGCGCACGCATTTGTGCGAAAACGCGTTTTAAGCATGCACATGCATCTTTTGGTAGACGCGGATGAAGTTTTCTGCAAAACCACAAGATGTGCATGCAAATGGTGCTTTTGGCAGAACGCGCACGTGGATTTCTACCAAACGACGGGCTAAGCATGCCGATGCTGCTCTTTTTAGCACCCGCGCACGCATTTGTGCGAAAACGCGTTTTAAGCATGCACATGCATCTTTTGGTAGACGCGGATGAAGTTTTCTGCAAAACCACAAGATGTGCATGCAAATGGTGCTTTTTGCAGAACGCGCACGTGGATTTCTACCAAACGACATGCTAAGCATGCCGATGCTGCTCTTTTTAGCACCCGCGCACGGATTTGTGCGAAAACGCGTTTTAAGCATGCACATGCATCTTTTGGTAGACGCGGATGAAGTTTTCTGCAAAACCACAAGATGTGCATGCAAATGGTGCTTTTGGCAGAACGCGCACGTGGATTTCTACCAAACGACGTGCTAAGCATGCCGATGCTGCTCTTTTTAGCACCCGCGCACGCATTTGTGCGAAAACGCGTTTTAAGCATGCACATGCATCTTTTGGTAGACGCGGATGAAGTTTTCTGCAAAACCACAAGATGTGCATGCAAATGGTGCTTTTTGCAGAACGCGCACGTGGATTTCTACCAAACTACGTGCTAAGCATGCCGATGCTGCTCTTTTTAGCACCCGCGCACGGATTTGTGCGAAAACGCGTTTTAAGCATGCACATGCATCTTTTGGTAGACGCGGATGAAGTTTTCTGCAAAACCACAAGATGTGCATGCAAATTGTGCTTTTGGCAGAACGCGCACGTGGATTTCTACCAAACGACGTGCTAAGCATGCCGATGCTGCTCTTTTTAGCACCCGCGCACGCATTTGTGCGAAAACGCGTTTTAAGCATGCACATGCATCTTTTGGTAGACGCGGATGAAGTTTTCTGCAAAACCACAAGATGTGCATGCAAATGGTGCTTTTGGCAGAACGCGCACGTGGATTTCTACCAAACGACGTGCTAAGCATGCCGATGCTGCTCTTTTTAGCACCCGCGCACGCATTTGTGCGAAAACGCGTTTTAAGCATGCACATGCATCTTTTGGTAGACGCGGATGAAGTTTTCTGCAAAACCACAAGATGTGCATGCAAATGGTGCTTTTTGCAGAACGCGCACGTGGATTTCTACCAAACGACGTGCTAAGCATGCCGATGCTGCTCTTTTTAGCACCCGCGCACGCATTTGTGCGAAAACGCGTTTTAAGCATGCACATGCATCTTTTGGTAGACGCGGATGAAGTTTTCTGCAAAACCACAAGATGTGCATGCAAATGGTGCTTTTTGCAGAACGCGCACGTGGATTTCTACCAAACGACGTGCTAAGCATGCCGATGCTGCTCTTTTTAGCACCCGCGCACGTATTTGTGCGAAAACGCGTTTTAAGCATGCACATGCATCTTTTGGTAGACGCGGATGAAGTTTTCTGCAAAACCACAAGATGTGCATGCAAATGGTGCTTTTTGCAGAACGCGCACGTGGATTTCTACCAAACGACGTGCTAAGCATGCCGATGCTGCTCTTTTTAGCACCCGCGCACGCATTTGTGCGAAAACGCGTTTTAAGCATGCACATGCATCTTTTGCTAGACGCGGATGAAGTTTTCTGCAAAACCACAAGATGTGCATGCAAATGGTGCTTTTTGCAGAACGCGCACGTGGATTTCTACCAAACGACGTGCTAAGCATGCCGATGCTGCTCTTTTTAGCACCCGCGCACGCATTTGTGCGAAAACGCGTTTTAAGCATGCACATGCATCTTTTGGTAGACGCGGATGAAGTTTTCTGCAAAACCACAAGATGTGCATGCAAATGGTGCTTTTTGCAGAACGCGCACGTGGATTTCTACCAAACGACGTGCTAAGCATGCCGATGCTGCTCTTTTTAGCACCCGCGCACGCATTTGTGCGAAAACGCGTTTTAAGCATGCACATGCATCTTTTGGTAGACGCGGATGAAGTTTTCTGCAAAACCACAAGATGTGCATGCAAATGGTGCTTTTTGCAGAACGCGCACGTGGATTTCTACCAAACGACGTGCTAAGCATGCCGATGCTGCTCTTTTTAGCACCCGCGCACGCATTTGTGCGAAAACGCGTTTTAAGCATGCACATGCATCTTTTGGTAGACGCGGATGAAGTTTTCTGCAAAACCACAAGATGTGCATGCAAATGGTGCTTTTTGCAGAACGCGCACGTGGATTTCTACCAAACGACGTGCTAAGCTTGCCGATGCTGCTCTTTTTAGCACCCGCGCACGGATTTGTGCGAAAACGCGTTTTAAGCATGCACATGCATCTTTTGGTAGACGCGGATGAAGGTTTCTGCAAAACCACAAGATGTGCATGCAAATGGTGCTTTTGGCAGAACGCGCACGTGGATTTCTACCAAACGACGTGCTAAGCATGCCGATGCTGCTCTTTTTAGCACCCGCGCACGCATTTGTGCGAAAACGCGTTTTAAGCATGCACATGCATCTTTTGGTAGACGCGGATGAAGTTTTCTGCAAAACCACAAGATGTGCATGCAAATGGTGCTTTTTGCAGAACGCGCACGTGGATTTCTACCAAACGACGTGCTAAGCATGCCGATGCTGCTCTTTTTAGCACCCGCGCACGGATTTGTGCGAAAACGCGTTTTAAACATGCACATGCATCTTTTGGTAGACGCGGATGAAGTTTTCTGCAAAACCACAAGATGTGCATGCAAATGGTGCTTTTGGCAGAACGCGCACGTGGATTTCTACCAAACGACGTGCTAAGCATGCCGATGCTGCTCTTTTTAGCACCCGCGCACGCATTTGTGCGAAAACGCGTTTTAAGCATGCACATGCATCTTTTGGTAGACGCGGATGAAGTTTTCTGCAAAACCACAAGATGTGCATGCAAATGGTGCTTTTTGCAGAACGCGCACGTGGATTTCTACCAAACTACGTGCTAAGCATGCCGATGCTGCTCTTTTTAGCACCCGCGCACGGATTTGTGCGAAAACGCGTTTTAAGCATGCACATGAATCTTTTGGTAGACGCGGATGAAGTTTTCTGCAAAACCACAAGATGTGCATGCAAATTGTGCTTTTGGCAGAACGCGCACGTGGATTTCTACCAAACGACGTGCTAAGCATGCCGATGCTGCTCTTTTTAGCACCCGCGCACGCATTTGTGCGAAAACGCGTTTTAAGCATGCACATGCATCTTTTGGTAGACGCGGATGAAGTTTTCTGCAAAACCACAAGATGTGCATGCAAATGGTGCTTTTGGCAGAACGCGCACGTGGATTTCTACCAAACGACGTGCTAAGCATGCCGATGCTGCTCTTTTTAGCACCCGCGCACGCATTTGTGCGAAAACGCGTTTTAAGCATGCACATGCATCTTTTGGTAGACGCGGATGAAGTTTTCTGCAAAACCACAAGATGTGCATGCAAATGGTGCTTTTTGCAGAACGCGCACGTGGATTTCTACCAAACGACGTGCTAAGCATGCCGATGCTGCTCTTTTTAGCACCCGCGCACGCATTTGTGCGAAAACGCGTTTTAAGCATGCACATGCATCTTTTGGTAGACGCGGATGAAGTTTTCTGCAAAACCACAAGATGTGCATGCAAATGGTGCTTTTTGCAGAACGCGCACGTGGATTTCTACCAAACGACGTGCTAAGCATGCCGATGCTGCTCTTTTTAGCACCCGCGCACGCATTTGTGCGAAAACGCGTTTTAAGCATGCACATGCATCTTTTGGTAGACGCGGATGAAGTTTTCTGCAAAACCACAAGATGTGCATGCAAATGGTGCTTTTTGCAGAACGCGCACGTGGATTTCTACCAAACGACGTGCTAAGCTTGCCGATGCTGCTCTTTTTAGCACCCGCGCACGGATTTGTGCGAAAACGCGTTTTAAGCATGCACATGCATCTTTTGGTAGACGCGGATGAAGGTTTCTGCAAAACCACAAGATGTGCATGCAAATGGTGCTTTTGGCAGAACGCGCACGTGGATTTCTACCAAACGACGTGCTAAGCATGCCGATGCTGCTCTTTTTAGCACCCGCGCACGCATTTGTGCGAAAACGCGTTTTAAGCATGCACATGCATCTTTTGGTAGACGCGGATGAAGTTTTCTGCAAAACCACAAGATGTGCATGCAAATTGTGCTTTTTGCAGAACGCGCACGTGGATTTCTACCAAACGACGTGCTAAGCATGCCGATGCTGCTCTTTTTAGCACCCGCGCACGGATTTGTGCGAAAACGCGTTTTAAACATGCACATGCATCTTTTGGTAGACGCGGATGAAGTTTTCTGCAAAACCACAAGATGTGCATGCAAATGGTGCTTTTGGCAGAACGCGCACGTGGATTTCTACCAAACGACGTGCTAAGCATGCCGATGCTGCTCTTTTTAGCACCCGCGCACGCATTTGTGCGAAAACGCGTTTTAAGCATGCACATGCATCTTTTGGTAGACGCGGATGAAGTTTTCTGCAAAACCACAAGATGTGCATGCAAATGGTGCTTTTTGCAGAACGCGCACGTGGATGTCTACCAAACTACGTGCTAAGCATGCCGATGCTGCTCTTTTTAGCACCCGCGCACGGATTTGTGCGAAAACGCGTTTTAAGCATGCACATGCATCTTTTGATAGACGCGGATGAAGTTTTCTGCAAAACCACAAGATGTGCATGCAAATTGTGCTTTTGGCAGAACGCGCACGTGGATTTCTACCAAACGACGTGCTAAGCATGCCGATGCTGCTCTTTTTAGCACCCGCGCACGCATTTGTGCGAAAACGCGTTTTAAGCATGCACATGCATCTTTTGGTAGACGCGGATGAAGTTTTCTGCAAAACCACAAGATGTGCATGCAAATGGTGCTTTTGGCAGAACGCGCACGTGGATTTCTACCAAACGACGTGCTAAGCATGCCGATGCTGCTCTTTTTAGCACCCGCACACGGATTTGTGCGAAAACGCGTTTTAAGCATGCACATGCATCTTTTGGTAGACGCGGATGAAGTTTTCTGCAAAACCACAAGATGTGCATGCAAATGGTGCTTTTGGCAGAACGCGCACGTGGATTTCTACCAAACGACGTGCTAAGCATGCCGATGCTGCTCTTTTTAGCACCCGCGCACGGATTTGTGCGAAAACGCGTTTTAAGCATGCACATGCATCTTTTGGTAGACGCGGATGAAGTTTTCTGCAAAACCACAAGATGTGCATGCAAATGGTGCTTTTGGCAGAACGCGCACGTGGATTTCTACCAAACGACGTGCTAAGCATGCCGATGCTGCTCTTTTTAGCACCCGCGCACGCATTTGTGCGAAAACGCGTTTTAAGCAGCACATGCATCTTTTGGTAGACGCGGATGAAGTTTTCTACAAAACCACAAGATGTGCATGCAAATGGTGCTTTTTGCAGAACGCGCACGTGGATTTCTACCAAACGACGTGCTAAGCATGCCGATGCTGCTCTTTTTAGCACACGCGCACGGATTTGTGCGAAAACGCGTTTTAAGCATGCACATGCATCTTTTGGTAGACGCGGATGAAGTTTTCTGCAAAACCACAAGATGTGCATGCAAATGGTGCTTTTGGCAGAACGTGCACGTGGATTTCTACCAAACGACGTGCTAAGCATGCCGATGCTGCTCTTTTTAGCACCCGCGCACGGATTTGTGCGAAAACGCGTTTTAAGCATGCACATGCATCTTTTGGTAGACGCGGATGAAGTTTTCTGCAAAACCACAAGATGTGCATGCAAATGGTGCTTTTGGCAGAACGCGCACGTGGATTTCTACCAAACGACGTGCTAAGCATGCCGATGCTGCTCTTTTTAGCACCCGCGCACGCATTTGTGCGAAAACGCGTTTTAAGCATGCACATGCATCTTTTGCTAGACGCGGATGAAGTTTTCTGCAAAACCACAAGATGTGCATGCAAATGGTGCTTTTTGCAGAACGCGCACGTGGATTTCTACCAAACGACGTGCTAAGCATGCCGATGCTGCTCTTTTTAGCACCCGCGCACGCATTTGTGCGAAAACGTGTTTTAAGCATTTCATGCATCTTTTGGTAGACGCGGATGAAGTTTTCTGCAAAACCACAAGATGTGCATGCAAATGGTGCTTTTGGCAGAACGCGCACGTGGATTTCTACCAAACGACGTGCTAAGCATGCCGATGCTGCTCTTTTTAGCATCCGCGCACGCATTTGTGCGAAAACGCGTTTTAAGCATGCACATGCATCATCTTTTGGTAGACGCGGATGAAGTTTTCTGCAAAACCACAAGATGTGCATGCAAATGGTTCTTTTTGCAGAACGCGCACGTGGATTTCTACCAAACGACGTGCTAAGCATGCCGATGCTGCTCTTTTTAGCACCCGCGCACGCATTTGTGCGAAAACGCGTTTTAAGCATGCACATGCATCTTTTGGTAGACGCGGATGAAGTTTTCTGCAAAACCACAAGATGTGCATGCAAATGGTGCTTTTGGCAGAACGCGCACGTGGATTTCTACCAAACGACGGGCTAAGCATGCCGATGCTGCTCTTTTTAGCACCCGCGCACGCATTTGTGCGAAAACGCGTTTTAAGCATGCACATGCATCTTTTGGTAGACGCGGAGGAAGTTTTCTGCAAAACCACAAGATGTGCATGCAAATGGTGCTTTTTGCAGAACGCGCACGTGGATTTCTACCAAACGACGTGCTAAGCATGCCGATGCTCCTCTTTTTAGCACCCGCGCACGGATTTGTGCGAAAACGCGTTTTAAGCATGCACATGCATCTTTTGGTAGACGCGGATGAAGTTTTCTGCAAAACCACAAGATGTGCATGCAAATGGTGCTTTTGGCAGAACGCGCACGTGGATTTCTACCAAACGACGTGCTAAGCATGCCGATGCTGCTCTTTTTAGCACCCGCGCACGCATTTGTGCGAAAACGCGTTTTAAGCATGCACATGCATCTTTTGGTAGACGCGGATGAAGTTTTCTGCAAAACCACAAGATGTGCATGCAAATGGTACTTTTTGCAGAACGCGCACGTGGATTTCTACCAAACGACGTGCTAAGCATGCCGATGCTGCTCTTTTTAGCACCCGCGCACGGATTTGTGCGAAAACGCGTTTTAAACATGCACATGCATCTTTTGGTAGACGCGGATGAAGTTTTCTGCAAAACCACAAGATGTGCATGCAAATGGTGCTTTTGGCAGAACGCGCACGTGGATTTCTACCAAACGACGTGCTAAGCATGCCGATGCTGCTCTTTTTAGCACCCGCGCACGCATTTGTGCGAAAACGCGTTTTAAGCATGCACATGCATCTTTTGGTAGACGCGGATGAAGTTTTCTGCAAAACCACAAGATGTGCATGCAAATGGTGCTTTTTGCAGAACGCGCACGTGGATTTCTACCAAACTACGTGCTAAGCATGCCGATGCTGCTCTTTTTAGCACCCGCGCACGGATTTGTGCGAAAACGCGTTTTAAGCATGCACATGCATCTTTTGGTAGACGCGGATGAAGTTTTCTGCAAAACCACAAGATGTGCATGCAAATTGT
Source organism: Dermacentor andersoni (assembly GCF_023375885.2). Classification (NCBI taxonomy): domain Eukaryota; kingdom Metazoa; phylum Arthropoda; class Arachnida; order Ixodida; family Ixodidae; genus Dermacentor; species Dermacentor andersoni. The sequence continues at coordinate 55,477 of NW_027314859.1, read as the reverse complement.
GCTTTTGGCAGAACGCGCACGTGGATTTCTACCAAACGACGTGCTAAGCATGCCGATGCTGCTCTTTTTAGCACCCGCGCACGCATTTGTGCGAAAACGCGTTTTAAGCATGCACATGCATCTTTTGGTAGACGCGGATGAAGTTTTCTGCAAAACCACAAGATGTGCATGCAAATGGTGCTTTTGGCAGAACGCGCACGTGGATTTCTACCAAACGACGTGCTAAGCATGCCGATGCTGCTCTTTTTAGCACCCGCGCACGCATTTGTGCGAAAACGCGTTTTAAGCATGCACATGCATCTTTTGGTAGACGCGGATGAAGTTTTCTGCAAAACCACAAGATGTGCATGCAAATGGTGCTTTTTGCAGAACGCGCACGTGGATTTCTACCAAACGACGTGCTAAGCATGCCGATGCTGCTCTTTTTAGCACCCGCGCACGCATTTGTGCGAAAACGCGTTTTAAGCATGCACATGCATCTTTTGGTAGACGCGGATGAAGTTTTCTGCAAAACCACAAGATGTGCATGCAAATGGTGCTTTTTGCAGAACGCGCACGTGGATTTCTACCAAACGACGTGCTAAGCATGCCGATGCTGCTCTTTTTAGCACCCGCGCACGCATTTGTGCGAAAACGCGTTTTAAGCATGCACATGCATCTTTTGGTAGACGCGGATGAAGTTTTCTGCAAAACCACAAGATGTGCATGCAAATGGTGCTTTTTGCAGAACGCGCACGTGGATGTCTACCAAACTACGTGCTAAGCATGCCGATGCTGCTCTTTTTAGCACCCGCGCACGGATTTGTGCGAAAACGCGTTTTAAGCATGCACATGCATCTTTTGGTAGACGCGGATGAAGTTTTCTGCAAAACCACAAGATGTGGATGCAAATTGTGCTTTTGGCAGAACGCGCACGTGGATTTCTACCAAACGACGTGCTAAGCATGCCGATGCTGCTCTTTTTAGCACCCGCGCACGCATTTGTGCGAAAACGCGTTTTAAGCATGCACATGCATCTTTTGGTAGACGCGGATGAAGTTTTCTGCAAAACCACAAGATGTGCATGCAAATGGTGCTTTTGGCAGAACGCGCACGTGGATTTCTACCAAACGACGGGCTAAGCATGCCGATGCTGCTCTTTTTAGCACCCGCGCACGCATTTGTGCGAAAACGCGTTTTAAGCATGCACATGCATCTTTTGGTAGACGCGGATGAAGTTTTCTGCAAAACCACAAGATGTGCATGCAAATGGTGCTTTTTGCAGAACGCGCACGTGGATTTCTACCAAACGACGTGCTAAGCATGCCGATGCTGCTCTTTTTAGCACCCGCGCACGGATTTGTGCGAAAACGCGTTTTAAGCATGCACATGCATCTTTTGGTAGACGCGGATGAAGTTTTCTGCAAAACCACAAGATGTGCATGCAAATGGTGCTTTTGGCAGAACGCGCACGTGGATTTCTACCAAACGACGTGCTAAGCATGCCGATGCTGCTCTTTTTAGCACCCGCGCACGCATTTGTGCGAAAACGCGTTTTAAGCATGCACATGCATCTTTTGGTAGACGCGGATGAAGTTTTCTGCAAAACCACAAGATGTGCATGCAAATGGTGCTTTTTGCAGAACGCGCACGTGGATTTCTACCAAACGACGTGCTAAGCATGCCGATGCTGCTCTTTTTAGCACCCGCGCACGCATTTGTGCGAAAACGCGTTTTAAGCATGCACATGCATCTTTTGGTAGACGCGGATGAAGTTTTCTGCAAAACCACAAGATGTGCATGCAAATGGTGCTTTTTGCAGAACGCGCACGTGGATTTCTACCAAACGACGTGCTAAGCATGCCGATGCTGCTCTTTCTAGCACCCGCGCACGCATTTGTCCGAAAACGCGTTTTAAGCATGCACATGCATCTTTTGGTAGACGCGGATGAAGTTTTCTGCAAAACCACAAGATGTGCATGCAAATGGTGCTTTTTGCAGAACGCGCACGTGGATTTCTACCAAACGACGTGCTAAGCATGCCGATGCTGCTCTTTTTAGCACCCGCGCACGCATTTGTGCGAAAACGCGTTTTAAGCATGCACATGCATCTTTTGCTAGACGCGGATGAAGTTTTCTGCAAAACCACAAGATGTGCATGCAAATGGTGCTTTTTGCAGAACGCGCACGTGGATTTCTACCAAACGACGTGCTAAGCATGCCGATGCTGCTCTTTTTAGCACCCGCGCACGCATTTGTGCGAAAACGCGTTTTAAGCATGCACATGCATCTTTTGGTAGACGCGGATGTTTTCTGCAAAACCACAAGATGTGCATGCAAATGGTGCTTTTGGCAGAACGCGCACGTGGATTTCTACCAAGCGACGTGCTAAGGATGCCGATGCTGCTATTTTTAGCACCCGCGCACGCATTTGTGCGAAAACGCGTTTTAAGCATGCACATGCATCTTTTGGTAGACGCGGATGAAGTTTTCTGCAAAACCACAAGATGTGCATGCAAATGGTGCTTTTTGCAGAACGCGCACGTGGATTTCTACCAAACGACGTGCTAAGCATGCCGATGCTGCTCTTTTTAGCATCCGCGCACGCATTTGTGCGAAAACGCGTTTTAAGCATGCACATGCATCATCTTTTGGTAGACGCGGATGAAGTTTTCTGCAAAACCACAAGATGTGCATGCAAATGGTTCTTTTTGCAGAACGCGCACGTGGATTTCTACCAAACGACGTGCTAAGCATGCCGATGCTGCTCTTTTTAGCACCCGCGCACGCATTTGTGCGAAAACGCGTTTTAAGCATGCACATGCATCTTTTGGTAGACGCGGATGAAGTTTTCTGCAAAACCACAAGATGTGCATGCAAATGGTGCTTTTGGCAGAACGCGCACGTGGATTTCTACCAAACGACGGGCTAAGCATGCCGATGCTGCTCTTTTTAGCACCCGCGCACGCATTTGTGCGAAAACGCGTTTTAAGCATGCACATGCATCTTTTGGTAGACGCGGATGAAGTTTTCTGCAAAACCACAAGATGTGCATGCAAATGGTGCTTTTTGCAGAACGCGCACGTGGATTTCTACCAAACGACGTGCTAAGCATGCCGATGCTGCTCTTTTTAGCACCCGCGCACGGATTTGTGCGAAAACGCGTTTTAAGCATGCACATGCATCTTTTGGTAGACGCGGATGAAGTTTTCTGCAAAACCACAAGATGTGCATGCAAATGGTGCTTTTGGCAGAACGCGCACGTGGAGTTCTACCAAACGACGTGCTAAGCATGCCGATGCTGCTCTTTTTAGCACCCGCGCACGCATTTGTGCGAAAACGCGTTTTAAGCATGCACATGCATCTTTTGGTAGACGCGGATGAAGTTTTCTGCAAAACCACAAGATGTGCATGCAAATGGTGCTTTTTGCAGAACGCGCACGTGGATTTCTACCAAACGACGTGCTAAGCATGCCGATGCTGCTCTTTTTAGCACCCGCGCACGGATTTGTGCGAAAACGCGTTTTAAACATGCACATGCATCTTTTGGTAGACGCGGATGAAGTTTTCTGCAAAACCACAAGATGTGCATGCAAATGGTGCTTTTGGCAGAACGCGCACGTGGATTTCTACCAAACGACGTGCTAAGCATGCCGATGCTGCTCTTTTTAGCACCCGCGCACGCATTTGTGCGAAAACGCGTTTTAAGCATGCACATGCATCTTTTGGTAGACGCGGATGAAGTTTTCTGCAAAACCACAAGATGTGCATGCAAATGGTGCTTTTTGCAGAACGCGCACGTGGATTTCTACCAAACTACGTGCTAAGCATGCCGATGCTGCTCTTTTTAGCACCCGCGCACGGATTTGTGCGAAAACGCGTTTTAAGCATGCACATGAATCTTTTGGTAGACGCGGATGAAGTTTTCTGCAAAACCACAAGATGTGCATGCAAATTGTGCTTTTGGCAGAACGCGCACGTGGATTTCTACCAAACGACGTGCTAAGCATGCCGATGCTGCTCTTTTTAGCACCCACGCACGCATTTGTGCGAAAACGCGTTTTAAGCATGCACATGCATCTTTTGGTAGACGCGGATGAAGTTTTCTGCAAAACCACAAGATGTGCATGCAAATGGTGCTTTTGGCAGAACGCGCACGTGGATTTCTACCAAACGACGTGCTAAGCATGCCGATGCTGCTCTTTTTAGCACCCGCGCACGCATTTGTGCGAAAACGCGTTTTAAGCATGCACATGCATCTTTTGGTAGACGCGGATGAAGTTTTCTGCAAAACCACAAGATGTGCATGCAAATGGTGCTTTTTGCAGAACGCGCACGTGGATTTCTACCAAACGACGTGCTAAGCATGCCGATGCTGCTCTTTTTAGCACCCGCGCACGCATTTGTGCGAAAACGCGTTTTAAGCATGCACATGCATCTTTTGGTAGACGCGGATGAAGTTTTCTGCAAAACCACAAGATGTGCATGCAAATGGTGCTTTTTGCAGAACGCGCACGTGGATTTCTACCAAACGACGTGCTAAGCATGCCGATGCTGCTCTTTTTAGCACCCGCGCACGCATTTGTGCGAAAACGCGTTTTAAGCATGCACATGCATCTTTTGGTAGACGCGGATGAAGTTTTCTGCAAAACCACAAGATGTGCATGCAAATGGTGCTTTTTGCAGAACGCGCACGTGGATTTCTACCAAACGACGTGCTAAGCTTGCCGATGCTGCTCTTTTTAGCACCCGCGCACGGATTTGTGCGAAAACGCGTTTTAAGCATGCACATGCATCTTTTGGTAGACGCGGATGAAGGTTTCTGCAAAACCACAAGATGTGCATGCAAATGGTGCTTTTGGCAGAACGCGCACGTGGATTTCTACCAAACGACGTGCTAAGCATGCCGATGCTGCTCTTTTTAGCACCCGCGCACGCATTTGTGCGAAAACGCGTTTTAAGCATGCACATGCATCTTTTGGTAGACGCGGATGAAGTTTTCTGCAAAACCACAAGATGTGCATGCAAATTGTGCTTTTTGCAGAACGCGCACGTGGATTTCTACCAAACGACGTGCTAAGCATGCCGATGCTGCTCTTTTTAGCACCCGCGCACGGATTTGTGCGAAAACGCGTTTTAAACATGCACATGCATCTTTTGGTAGACGCGGATGAAGTTTTCTGCAAAACCACAAGATGTGCATGCAAATGGTGCTTTTGGCAGAACGCGCACGTGGATTTCTACCAAACGACGTGCTAAGCATGCCGATGCTGCTCTTTTTAGCACCCGCGCACGCATTTGTGCGAAAACGCGTTTTAAGCATGCACATGCATCTTTTGGTAGACGCGGATGAAGTTTTCTGCAAAACCACAAGATGTGCATGCAAATGGTGCTTTTTGCAGAACGCGCACGTGGATGTCTACCAAACTACGTGCTAAGCATGCCGATGCTGCTCTTTTTAGCACCCGCGCACGGATTTGTGCGAAAACGCGTTTTAAGCATGCACATGCATCTTTTGATAGACGCGGATGAAGTTTTCTGCAAAACCACAAGATGTGCATGCAAATTGTGCTTTTGGCAGAACGCGCACGTGGATTTCTACCAAACGACGTGCTAAGCATGCCGATGCTGCTCTTTTTAGCACCCGCGCACGCATTTGTGCGAAAACGCGTTTTAAGCATGCACATGCATCTTTTGGTAGACGCGGATGAAGTTTTCTGCAAAACCACAAGATGTGCATGCAAATGGTGCTTTTGGCAGAACGCGCACGTGGATTTCTACCAAACGACGTGCTAAGCATGCCGATGCTGCTCTTTTTAGCACCCGCACACGGATTTGTGCGAAAACGCGTTTTAAGCATGCACATGCATCTTTTGGTAGACGCGGATGAAGTTTTCTGCAAAACCACAAGATGTGCATGCAAATGGTGCTTTTGGCAGAACGCGCACGTGGATTTCTACCAAACGACGTGCTAAGCATGCCGATGCTGCTCTTTTTAGCACCCGCGCACGGATTTGTGCGAAAACGCGTTTTAAGCATGCACATGCATCTTTTGGTAGACGCGGATGAAGTTTTCTGCAAAACCACAAGATGTGCATGCAAATGGTGCTTTTGGCAGAACGCGCACGTGGATTTCTACCAAACGACGTGCTAAGCATGCCGATGCTGCTCTTTTTAGCACCCGCGCACGCATTTGTGCGAAAACGCGTTTTAAGCAGCACATGCATCTTTTGGTAGACGCGGATGAAGTTTTCTACAAAACCACAAGATGTGCATGCAAATGGTGCTTTTTGCAGAACGCGCACGTGGATTTCTACCAAACGACGTGCTAAGCATGCCGATGCTGCTCTTTTTAGCACACGCGCACGGATTTGTGCGAAAACGCGTTTTAAGCATGCACATGCATCTTTTGGTAGACGCGGATGAAGTTTTCTGCAAAACCACAAGATGTGCATGCAAATGGTGCTTTTGGCAGAACGTGCACGTGGATTTCTACCAAACGACGTGCTAAGCATGCCGATGCTGCTCTTTTTAGCACCCGCGCACGGATTTGTGCGAAAACGCGTTTTAAGCATGCACATGCATCTTTTGGTAGACGCGGATGAAGTTTTCTGCAAAACCACAAGATGTGCATGCAAATGGTGCTTTTGGCAGAACGCGCACGTGGATTTCTACCAAACGACGTGCTAAGCATGCCGATGCTGCTCTTTTTAGCACCCGCGCACGCATTTGTGCGAAAACGCGTTTTAAGCATGCACATGCATCTTTTGGTAGACGCGGATGAAGTTTTCTGCAAAACCACAAGATGTGCATGCAAATGGTGCTTTTGGCAGAACGCGCACGTGGATTTCTACCAAACGACGTGCTAAGCATGCCGATGCTGCTCTTTTTAGCACCCGCGCACGCATTTGTGCGAAAACGCGTTTTAAGCATGCACATGCATCTTTTGCTAGACGCGGATGAAGTTTTCTGCAAAACCACAAGATGTGCATGCAAATGGTGCTTTTTGCAGAACGCGCACGTGGATTTCTACCAAACGACGTGCTAAGCATGCCGATGCTGCTCTTTTTAGCACCCGCGCACGCATTTGTGCGAAAACGTGTTTTAAGCATTTCATGCATCTTTTGGTAGAAGCGGATGAAGTTTTCTGCAAAACCACAAGATGTGCATGCAAATGGTGCTTTTGGCAGAACGCGCACGTGGATTTCTACCAAACGACGTGCTAAGCATGCCGATGCTGCTCTTTTTAGCATCCGCGCACGCATTTGTGCGAAAACGCGTTTTAAGCATGCACATGCATCATCTTTTGGTAGACGCGGATGAAGTTTTCTGCAAAACCACAAGATGTGCATGCAAATGGTTCTTTTTGCAGAACGCGCACGTGGATTTCTACCAAACGACGTGCTAAGCATGCCGATGCTGCTCTTTTTAGCACCCGCGCACGCATTTGTGCGAAAACGCGTTTTAAGCATGCACATGCATCTTTTGGTAGACGCGGATGAAGTTTTCTGCAAAACCACAAGATGTGCATGCAAATGGTGCTTTTGGCAGAACGCGCACGTGGATTTCTACCAAACGACGGGCTAAGCATGCCGATGCTGCTCTTTTTAGCACCCGCGCACGCATTTGTGCGAAAACGCGTTTTAAGCATGCACATGCATCTTTTGGTAGACGCGGATGAAGTTTTCTGCAAAACCACAAGATGTGCATGCAAATGGTGCTTTTTGCAGAACGCGCACGTGGATTTCTACCAAACGACGTGCTAAGCATGCCGATGCTGCTCTTTTTAGCACCCGCGCACGGATTTGTGCGAAAACGCGTTTTAAGCATGCACATGCATCTTTTGGTAGACGCGGATGAAGTTTTCTGCAAAACCACAAGATGTGCATGCAAATGGTGCTTTTGGCAGAACGCGCACGTGGATTTCTACCAAACGACGTGCTAAGCATGCCGATGCTGCTCTTTTTAGCACCCGCGCACGCATTTGTGCGAAAACGCGTTTTAAGCATGCACATGCATCTTTTGGTAGACGCGGATGAAGTTTTCTGCAAAACCACAAGATGTGCATGCAAATGGTACTTTTTGCAGAACGCGCACGTGGATTTCTACCAAACGACGTGCTAAGCATGCCGATGCTGCTCTTTTTAGCACCCGCGCACGGATTTGTGCGAAAACGCGTTTTAAACATGCACATGCATCTTTTGGTAGACGCGGATGAAGTTTTCTGCAAAACCACAAGATGTGCATGCAAATGGTGCTTTTGGCAGAACGCGCACGTGGATTTCTACCAAACGACGTGCTAAGCATGCCGATGCTGCTCTTTTTAGCACCCGCGCACGCATTTGTGCGAAAACGCGTTTTAAGCATGCACATGCATCTTTTGGTAGACGCGGATGAAGTTTTCTGCAAAACCACAAGATGTGCATGCAAATGGTGCTTTTTGCAGAACGCGCACGTGGATTTCTACCAAACTACGTGCTAAGCATGCCGATGCTGCTCTTTTTAGCACCCGCGCACGGATTTGTGCGAAAACGCGTTTTAAGCATGCACATGCATCTTTTGGTAGACGCGGATGAAGTTTTCTGCAAAACCACAAGATGTGCATGCAAATTGTGCTTTTGGCAGAACGCGCACGTGGATTTCTACCAAACGACGTGCTAAGCATGCCGATGCTGCTCTTTTTAGCACCCGCGCACGCATTTGTGCGAAAACGCGTTTTAAGCATGCACATGCATCTTTTGGTAGACGCGGATGAAGTTTTCTGCAAAACCACAAGATGTGCATGCAAATGGTGCTTTTGGCAGAACGCGCACGTGGATTTCTACCAAACGACGTGCTAAGCATGCCGATGCTGCTCTTTTTAGCACCCGCGCACGCATTTGTGCGAAAACGCGTTTTAAGCATGCACATGCATCTTTTGGTAGACGCGGATGAAGTTTTCTGCAAAACCACAAGATGTGCATGCAAATGGTGCTTTTTGCAGAACGCGCACGTGGATTTCTACCAAACGACGTGCTAAGCATGCCGATGCTGCTCTTTTTAGCACCCGCGCACGCATTTGTGCGAAAACGCGTTTTAAGCATGCACATGCATCTTTTGGTAGACGCGGATGAAGTTTTCTGCAAAACCACAAGATGTGCATGCAAATGGTGCTTTTTGCAGAACGCGCACGTGGATTTCTACCAAACGACGTGCTAAGCATGCCGATGCTGCTCTTTTTAGCACCCGCGCACGCATTTGTGCGAAAACGCGTTTTAAGCATGCACATGCATCTTTTGGTAGACGCGGATGAAGTTTTCTGCAAAACCACAAGATGTGCATGCAAATGGTGCTTTTTGCAGAACGCGCACGTGGATTTCTACCAAACGACGTGCTAAGCTTGCCGATGCTGCTCTTTTTAGCACCCGCGCACGGATTTGTGCGAAAACGCGTTTTAAGCATGCACATGCATCTTTTGGTAGACGCGGATGAAGGTTTCTGCAAAACCACAAGATGTGCATGCAAATGGTGCTTTTGGCAGAACGCGCACGTGGATTTCTACCAAACGACGTGCTAAGCATGCCGATGCTGCTCTTTTTAGCACCCGCGCACGCATTTGTGCGAAAACGCGTTTTAAGCATGCACATGCATCTTTTGGTAGACGCGGATGAAGTTTTCTGCAAAACCACAAGATGTGCATGCAAATTGTGCTTTTTGCAGAACGCGCACGTGGATTTCTACCAAACGACGTGCTAAGCATGCCGATGCTGCTCTTTTTAGCACCCGCGCACGGATTTGTGCGAAAACGCGTTTTAAACATGCACATGCATCTTTTGGTAGACGCGGATGAAGTTTTCTGCAAAACCACAAGATGTGCATGCAAATGGTGCTTTTGGCAGAACGCGCACGTGGATTTCTACCAAACGACGTGCTAAGCATGCCGATGCTGCTCTTTTTAGCACCCGCGCACGCATTTGTGCGAAAACGCGTTTTAAGCATGCACATGCATCTTTTGGTAGACGCGGATGAAGTTTTCTGCAAAACCACAAGATGTGCATGCAAATGGTGCTTTTGGCAGAACGCGCACGTGGATTTCTACCAAACGACGGGCTAAGCATGCCATGCTGCTCTTTTTAGCACCCGCGCACGCATTTGTGCGAAAACGCGTTTTAAGCATGCACATGCATCTTTTGGTAGACGCGGATGAAGTTTTCTGCAAAACCACAAGATGTGCATGCAAATGGTGCTTTTTGCAGAACGCGCACGTGGATTTCTACCAAACGACGTGCTAAGCATGCCGATGCTGCTCTTTTTAGCACCCGCGCACGGATTTGTGCGAAAACGCGTTTTAAGCATGCACATGCATCTTTTGGTAGACGCGGATGAAGTTTTCTGCAAAACCACAAGATGTGCATGCAAATGGTGCTTTTGGCAGAACGCGCACGTGGATTTCTACCAAACGACGTGCTAAGCATGCCGATGCTGCTCTTTTTAGCACCCGCGCACGCATTTGTGCGAAAACGCGTTTTAAGCATGCACATGCATCTTTTGGTAGACGCGGATGAAGTTTTCTGCAAAACCACAAGATGTGCATGCAAATGGTACTTTTTGCAGAACGCGCACGTGGATTTCTACCAAACGACGTGCTAAGCATGCCGATGCTGCTCTTTTTAGCACCCGCGCACGGATTTGTGCGAAAACGCGTTTTAAACATGCACATGCATCTTTTGGTAGACGCGGATGAAGTTTTCTGCAAAACCACAAGATGTGCATGCAAATGGTGCTTTTGGCAGAACGCGCACGTGGATTTCTACCAAACGACGTGCTAAGCATGCCGATGCTGCTCTTTTTAGCACCCGCGCACGCATTTGTGCGAAAACGCGTTTTAAGCATGCACATGCATCTTTTGGTAGACGCGGATGAAGTTTTCTGCAAAACCACAAGATGTGCATGCAAATGGTGCTTTTTGCAGAACGCGCACGTGGATTTCTACCAAACTACGTGCTAAGCATGCCGATGCTGCTCTTTTTAGCACCCGCGCACGGATTTGTGCGAAAACGCGTTTTAAGCATGCACATGCATCTTTTGGTAGACGCGGATGAAGTTTTCTGCAAAACCACAAGATGTGCATGCAAATTGTGCTTTTGGCAGAACGCGCACGTGGATTTCTACCAAACGACGTGCTAAGCATGCCGATGCTGCTCTTTTTAGCACCCGCGCACGCATTTGTGCGAAAACGCGTTTTAAGCATGCACATGCATCTTTTGGTAGACGCGGATGAAGTTTTCTGCAAAACCACAAGATGTGCATGCAAATGGTGCTTTTGGCAGAACGCGCACGTGGATTTCTACCAAACGACGTGCTAAGCATGCCGATGCTGCTCTTTTTAGCACCCGCGCACGCATTTGTGCGAAAACGCGTTTTAAGCATGCACATGCATCTTTTGGTAGACGCGGATGAAGTTTTCTGCAAAACCACAAGATGTGCATGCAAATGGTGCTTTTTGCAGAACGCGCACGTGGATTTCTACCAAACGACGTGCTAAGCATGCCGATGCTGCTCTTTTTAGCACCCGCGCACGCATTTGTGCGAAAACGCGTTTTAAGCATGGACATGCATCTTTTGGTAGACGCGGATGAAGTTTTCTGCAAAACCACAAGATGTGCATGCAAATGGTGCTTTTTGCAGAACGCGCACGTGGATTTCTACCAAACGACGTGCTAAGCATGCCGATGCTGCTCTTTTTAGCACCCGCGCACGCATTTGTGCGAAAACGCGTTTTAAGCATGCACATGCATCTTTTGGTAGACGCGGATGAAGTTTTCTGCAAAACCACAAGATGTGCATGCAAATGGTGCTTTTGGCAGAACGCGCACGTGGATTTCTACCAAACGACGTGCTAAGCATGCCGATGCTGCTCTTTTTAGCACCCGCGCACGCATTTGTGCGAAAACGCGTTTTAAGCATGCACATGCATCTTTTGGTAGACGCGGATGAAGTTTTCTGCAAAACCACAAGATGTGCATGCAAATGGTGCTTTTTGCAGAACGCGCACGTGGATGTCTACCAAACTACGTGCTAAGCATGCCGATGCTGCTCTTTTTAGCACCCGCGCACGGATTTGTGCGAAAACGCGTTTTAAGCATGCACATGCATCTTTTGGTAGACGCGGATGAAGTTTTCTGCAAAACCACAAGATGTGGATGCAAATTGTGCTTTTGGCAGAACGCGCACGTGGATTTCTACCAAACGACGTGCTAAGCATGCCGATGCTGCTCTTTTTAGCACCCGCGCACGCATTTGTGCGAAAACGCGTTTTAAGCATGCACATGCATCTTTTGGTAGACGCGGATGAAGTTTTCTGCAAAACCACAAGATGTGCATGCAAATGGTGCTTTTGGCAGAACGCGCACGTGGATTTCTACCAAACGACGTGCTAAGCATGCCGATGCTGCTCTTTTTAGCACCCGCACACGGATTTGTGCGAAAACGCGTTTTAAGCATGCACATGCATCTTTTGGTAGACGCGGATGAAGTTTTCTGCAAAACCACAAGATGTGCATGCAAATGGTGCTTTTGGCAGAACGCGCACGTGGATTTCTACCAAACGACGTGCTAAGCATGCCGATGCTGCTCTTTTTAGCACCCGCGCACGGATTTGTGCGAAAACGCGTTTTAAGCATGCACATGCATCTTTTGGTAGACGCGGATGAAGTTTTCTGCAAAACCACAAGATGTGCATGCAAATGGTGCTTTTGGCAGAACGCGCACGTGGATTTCTACCAAACGACGTGCTAAGCATGCCGATGCTGCTCTTTTTAGCACCCGCGCACGCATTTGTGCGAAAACGCGTTTTAAGCAGCACATGCATCTTTTGGTAGACGCGGATGAAGTTTTCTACAAAACCACAAGATGTGCATGCAAATGGTGCTTTTTGCAGAACGCGCACGTGGATTTCTACCAAACGACGTGCTAAGCATGCCGATGCTGCTCTTTTTAGCACACGCGCACGGATTTGTGCGAAAACGCGTTTTAAGCATGCACATGCATCTTTTGGTAGACGCGGATGAAGTTTTCTGCAAAACCACAAGATGTGCATGCAAATGGTGCTTTTGGCAGAACGCGCACGTGGATTTCTACCAAACGACGTGCTAAGCATGCCGATGCTGCTCTTTTTAGCACCCGCGCACGGATTTGTGCGAAAACGCGTTTTAAGCATGCACATGCATCTTTTGGTAGACGCGGATGAAGTTTTCTGCAAAACCACAAGATGTGCATGCAAATGGTGCTTTTGGCAGAACGCGCACGTGGATTTCTACCAAACGACAAGCTAAGCATGCCGATGCTGCTCTTTTTAGCACCCGCGCACGCATTTGTGCGAAAACGCGTTTTAAGCATGCACATGCATCTTTTGGTAGACGCGGATGAAGTTTTCTGCAAAACCACAAGATGTGCATGCAAATGGTGCTTTTGGCAGAACGCGCACGTGGATTTCTACCAAACGACGTGCTAAGCATGCCGATGCTGCTCTTTTTAGCACCCGCGCACGCATTTGTGCGAAAACGCGTTTTAAGCATGCACATGCATCTTTTGCTAGACGCGGATGAAGTTTTCTGCAAAACCACAAGATGTGCATGCAAATGGTGCTTTTTGCAGAACGCGCACGTGGATTTCTACCAAACGACGTGCTAAGCATGCCGATGCTGCTCTTTTTAGCACCCGCGCACGCATTTGTGCGAAAACGCGTTTTAAGCATTTCATGCATCTTTTGGTAGACGCGGATGAAGTTTTCTGCAAAACCACAAGATGTGCATGCAAATGGTGCTTTTTGCAGAACGCGCACGTGGATTTCTACCAAACGACGTGCTAAGCATGCCGATGCTGCTCTTTTTAGCACCCGCGCACGGATTTGTGCGAAAACGCGTTTTCAGCATGCACATGCATCTTTTGGTAGACGCGGATGAAGTTTTCTGCAAAACCACAAGATGTGCATGCAAATGGTGCTTTTGGCAGAACGCGCACGTGGATTTCTACCAAACAACGTGCTAAGCATGCCGATGCTGCTCTTTTTAGCACCCGCGCACGGATTTGTGCGAAAACGCGTTTTAAGCATGCACATGCATTTTTGGTAGACGCGGATGAAGTTTTCTGCAAAACCACAAGATGTGCATACAAATGGTGCTTTTGGCAGAACGCGCACGTGGATTTCTACCAAACGACGTGCTAAGCATGCCGATGCTGCTCTTTTTAGCACCCGCGCACGCATTTGTGCGAAAACGCGTTTTAAGCAAGCACATGCATCTTTTGGTAGACGCGGATGAAGTTTTCTGCAAAACCACAAGATGTGCATGCAAATGGTGCTTTTGGCAGAACGCGCACGTGGATTTCTACCAAACGACGTGCTAAGCATGCCGATGCTGCTCTTTTTAGCACCCGCGCACGCATTTGTGCGAAAACGCGTTTTAAGCATGCACATGCATCTTTTGGTAGACGCGGATGAAGTTTTCTGCAAAACCACAAGATGTGCATGCAAATGGTGCTTTTTGCAGAACGCGCACGTGGATTTCTACCAAACGACGTGCTAAGCATGCCGATGCTGCTCTTTTTAGCACCCGCGCACGCATTTGTGCGAAAACGCGTTTTAAGCATGCACATGCATCTTTTGGTAGACGCGGATGAAGTTTTCTGCAAAACCACAAGATGTGCATGCAAATGGTGCTTTTTGCAGAACGCGCACGTGGATTTCTACCAAACGACGTGCTAAGCATGCCGATGCTGCTCTTTTTAGCACCCGCGCACGCATTTGTGCGAAAACGCGTTTTAAGCATGCACATGCATCTTTTGGTAGACGCGGATGAAGTTTTCTGCAAAACCACAAGATGTGCATGCAAATGGTGCTTTTTGCAGAACGCGCACGTGGATTTCTACCAAACGACGTGCTAAGCTTGCCGATGCTGCTCTTTTTAGCACCCGCGCACGGATTTGTGCGAAAACGCGTTTTAAGCATGCACATGCATCTTTTGGTAGACGCGGATGAAGGTTTCTGCAAAACCACAAGATGTGCATGCAAATGGTGCTTTTGGCAGAACGCGCACGTGGATTTCTACCAAACGACGTGCTAAGCATGCCGATGCTGCTCTTTTTAGCACCCGCGCACGCATTTGTGCGAAAACGCGTTTTAAGCATGCACATGCATCTTTTGGTAGACGCGGATGAAGTTTTCTGCAAAACCACAAGATGTGCATGCAAATTGTGCTTTTTGCAGAACGCGCACGTGGATTTCTACCAAACGACGTGCTAAGCATGCCGATGCTGCTCTTTTTAGCACCCGCGCACGGATTTGTGCGAAAACGCGTTTTAAACATGCACATGCATCTTTTGGTAGACGCGGATGAAGTTTTCTGCAAAACCACAAGATGTGCATGCAAATGGTGCTTTTGGCAGAACGCGCACGTGGATTTCTACCAAACGACGTGCTAAGCATGCCGATGCTGCTCTTTTTAGCACCCGCGCACGCATTTGTGCGAAAACGCGTTTTAAGCATGCACATGCATCTTTTGGTAGACGCGGATGAAGTTTTCTGCAAAACCACAAGATGTGCATGCAAATGGTGCTTTTTGCAGAACGCGCACGTGGATGTCTACCAAACTACGTGCTAAGCATGCCGATGCTGCTCTTTTTAGCACCCGCGCACGGATTTGTGCGAAAACGCGTTTTAAGCATGCACATGCATCTTTTGGTAGACGCGGATGAAGTTTTCTGCAAAACCACAAGATGTGGATGCAAATTGTGCTTTTGGCAGAACGCGCACGTGGATTTCTACCAAACGACGTGCTAAGCATGCCGATGCTGCTCTTTTTAGCACCCGCGCACGCATTTGTGCGAAAACGCGTTTTAAGCATGCACATGCATCTTTTGGTAGACGCGGATGAAGTTTTCTGCAAAACCACAAGATGTGCATGCAAATGGTGCTTTTGGCAGAACGCGCACGTGGATTTCTACCAAACGACGGGCTAAGCATGCCGATGCTGCTCTTTTTAGCACCCGCGCACGCATTTGTGCGAAAACGCGTTTTAAGCATGCACATGCATCTTTTGGTAGACGCGGATGAAGTTTTCTGCAAAACCACAAGATGTGCATGCAAATGGTGCTTTTTGCAGAACGCGCACGTGGATTTCTACCAAACGACGTGCTAAGCATGCCGATGCTGCTCTTTTTAGCACCCGCGCACGGATTTGTGCGAAAACGCGTTTTAAGCATGCACATGCATCTTTTGGTAGACGCGGATGAAGTTTTCTGCAAAACCACAAGATGTGCATGCAAATGGTGCTTTTGGCAGAACGCGCACGTGGATTTCTACCAAACGACGTGCTAAGCATGCCGATGCTGCTCTTTTTAGCACCCGCGCACGCATTTGTGCGAAAACGCGTTTTAAGCATGCACATGCATCTTTTGGTAGACGCGGATGAAGTTTTCTGCAAAACCACAAGATGTGCATGCAAATGGTACTTTTTGCAGAACGCGCACGTGGATTTCTACCAAACGACGTGCTAAGCATGCCGATGCTGCTCTTTTTAGCACCCGCGCACGGATTTGTGCGAAAACGCGTTTTAAACATGCACATGCATCTTTTGGTAGACGCGGATGAAGTTTTCTGCAAAACCACAAGATGTGCATGCAAATGGTGCTTTTGGCAGAACGCGCACGTGGATTTCTACCAAACGACGTGCTAAGCATGCCGATGCTGCTCTTTTTAGCACCCGCGCACGCATTTGTGCGAAAACGCGTTTTAAGCATGCACATGCATCTTTTGGTAGACGCGGATGAAGTTTTCTGCAAAACCACAAGATGTGCATGCAAATGGTGCTTTTTGCAGAACGCGCACGTGGATTTCTACCAAACTACGTGCTAAGCATGCCGATGCTGCTCTTTTTAGCACCCGCGCACGGATTTGTGCGAAAACGCGTTTTAAGCATGCACATGCATCTTTTGGTAGACGCGGATGAAGTTTTCTGCAAAACCACAAGATGTGCATGCAAATTGTGCTTTTGGCAGAACGCGCACGTGGATTTCTACCAAACGACGTGCTAAGCATGCCGATGCTGCTCTTTTTAGCACCCGCGCACGCATTTGTGCGAAAACGCGTTTTAAGCATGCACATGCATCTTTTGGTAGACGCGGATGAAGTTTTCTGCAAAACCACAAGATGTGCATGCAAATGGTGCTTTTGGCAGAACGCGCACGTGGATTTCTACCAAACGACGTGCTAAGCATGCCGATGCTGCTCTTTTTAGCACCCGCGCACGCATTTGTGCGAAAACGCGTTTTAAGCATGCACATGCATCTTTTGGTAGACGCGGATGAAGTTTTCTGCAAAACCACAAGATGTGCATGCAAATGGTGCTTTTTGCAGAACGCGCACGTGGATTTCTACCAAACGACGTGCTAAGCATGCCGATGCTGCTCTTTTTAGCACCCGCGCACGCATTTGTGCGAAAACGCGTTTTAAGCATGCACATGCATCTTTTGGTAGACGCGGATGAAGTTTTCTGCAAAACCACAAGATGTGCATGCAAATGGTGCTTTTTGCAGAACGCGCACGTGGATTTCTACCAAACGACGTGCTAAGCATGCCGATGCTGCTCTTTTTAGCACCCGCGCACGCATTTGTGCGAAAACGCGTTTTAAGCATGCACATGCATCTTTTGGAGACGCGGATGAAGTTTTCTGCAAAACCACAAGATGTGCATGCAAATGGTGCTTTTTGCAGAACGCGCACGTGGATTTCTACCAAACGACGTGCTAAGCTTGCCGATGCTGCTCTTTTTAGCACCCGCGCACGGATTTGTGCGAAAACGCGTTTTAAGCATGCACATGCATCTTTTGGTAGACGCGGATGAAGGTTTCTGCAAAACCACAAGATGTGCATGCAAATGGTGCTTTTGGCAGAACGCGCACGTGGATTTCTACCAAACGACGTGCTAAGCATGCCGATGCTGCTCTTTTTAGCACCCGCGCACGCATTTGTGCGAAAACGCGTTTTAAGCATGCACATGCATCTTTTGGTAGACGCGGATGAAGTTTTCTGCAAAACCACAAGATGTGCATGCAAATTGTGCTTTTTGCAGAACGCGCACGTGGATTTCTACCAAACGACGTGCTAAGCATGCCGATGCTGCTCTTTTTAGCACCCGCGCACGGATTTGTGCGAAAACGCGTTTTAAACATGCACATGCATCTTTTGGTAGACGCGGATGAAGTTTTCTGCAAAACCACAAGATGTGCATGCAAATGGTGCTTTTGGCAGAACGCGCACGTGGATTTCTACCAAACGACGTGCTAAGCATGCCGATGCTGCTCTTTTTAGCACCCGCGCACGCATTTGTGCGAAAACGCGTTTTAAGCATGCACATGCATCTTTTGGTAGACGCGGATGAAGTTTTCTGCAAAACCACAAGATGTGCATGCAAATGGTGCTTTTTGCAGAACGCGCACGTGGATGTCTACCAAACTACGTGCTAAGCATGCCGATGCTGCTCTTTTTAGCACCTGCGCACGGATTTGTGCGAAAACGCGTTTTAAGCATGCACATGCATCTTTTGGTAGACGCGGATGAAGTTTTCTGCAAAACCACAAGATGTGGATGCAAATTGTGCTTTTGGCAGAACGCGCACGTGGATTTCTACCAAACGACGTGCTAAGCATGCCGATGCTGCTCTTTTTAGCACCCGCGCACGCATTTGTGCGAAAACGCGTTTTAAGCATGCACATGCATCTTTTGGTAGACGCGGATGAAGTTTTCTGCAAAACCACAAGATGTGCATGCAAATGGTGCTTTTGGCAGAACGCGCACGTGGATTTCTACCAAACGACGTGCTAAGCATGCCGATGCTGCTCTTTTTAGCACCCGCACACGGATTTGTGCGAAAACGCGTTTTAAGCATGCACATGCATCTTTTGGTAGACGCGGATGAAGTTTTCTGCAAAACCACAAGATGTGCATGCAAATGGTGCTTTTGGCAGAACGCGCACGTGGATTTCTACCAAACGACGTGCTAAGCATGCCGATGCTGCTCTTTTTAGCACCCGCGCACGGATTTGTGCGAAAACGCGTTTTAAGCATGCACATGCATCTTTTGGTAGACGCGGATGAAGTTTTCTGCAAAACCACAAGATGTGCATGCAAATTGTGCTTTTGGCAGAACGCGCACGTGGATTTCTACCAAACGACGTGCTAAGCATGCCGATGCTGCTCTTTTTAGCACCCGCGCACGCATTTGTGCGAAAACGCGTTTTAAGCATGCACATGCATCTTTTGGTAGACGCGGATGAAGTTTTCTGCAAAACCACAAGATGTGCATGCAAATGGTGCTTTTGGCAGAACGCGCACGTGGATTTCTACCAAACGACGTGCTAAGCATGCCGATGCTGCTCTTTTTAGCACCCGCGCACGCATTTGTGCGAAAACGCGTTTTAAGCATGCACATGCATCTTTTGGTAGACGCGGATGAAGTTTTCTGCAAAACCACAAGATGTGCATGCAAATGGTGCTTTTTGCAGAACGCGCACGTGGATTTCTACCAAACGACGTGCTAAGCATGCCGATGCTGCTCTTTTTAGCACCCGCGCACGCATTTGTGCGAAAACGCGTTTTAAGCATGCACATGCATCTTTTGGTAGACGCGGATGAAGTTTTCTGCAAAACCACAAGATGTGCATGCAAATGGTGCTTTTTGCAGAACGCGCACGTGGATTTCTACCAAACGACGTGCTAAGCATGCCGATGCTGCTCTTTTTAGCACCCGCGCACGCATTTGTGCGAAAACGCGTTTTAAGCATGCACATGCATCTTTTGGTAGACGCGGATGAAGTTTTCTGCAAAACCACAAGATGTGCATGCAAATGGTGCTTTTTGCAGAACGCGCACGTGGATGTCTACCAAACTACGTGCTAAGCATGCCGATGCTGCTCTTTTTAGCACCCGCGCACGGATTTGTGCGAAAACGCGTTTTAAGCATGCACATGCATCTTTTGGTAGACGCGGATGAAGTTTTCTGCAAAACCACAAGATGTGGATGCAAATTGTGCTTTTGGCAGAACGCGCACGTGGATTTCTACCAAACGACGTGCTAAGCATGCCGATGCTGCTCTTTTTAGCACCCGCGCACGCATTTGTGCGAAAACGCGTTTTAAGCATGCACATGCATCTTTTGGTAGACGCGGATGAAGTTTTCTGCAAAACCACAAGATGTGCATGCAAATGGTGCTTTTGGCAGAACGCGCACGTGGATTTCTACCAAACGACGGGCTAAGCATGCCGATGCTGCTCTTTTTAGCACCCGCGCACGCATTTGTGCGAAAACGCGTTTTAAGCATGCACATGCATCTTTTGGTAGACGCGGATGAAGTTTTCTGCAAAACCACAAGATGTGCATGCAAATGGTGCTTTTTGCAGAACGCGCACGTGGATTTCTACCAAACGACGTGCTAAGCATGCCGATGCTGCTCTTTTTAGCACCCGCGCACGGATTTGTGCGAAAACGCGTTTTAAGCATGCACATGCATCTTTTGGTAGACGCGGATGAAGTTTTCTGCAAAACCACAAGATGTGCATGCAAATGGTGCTTTTGGCAGAACGCGCACGTGGATTTCTACCAAACGACGTGCTAAGCATGCCGATGCTGCTCTTTTTAGCACCCGCGCACGCATTTGTGCGAAAACGCGTTTTAAGCATGCACATGCATCTTTTGGTAGACGCGGATGAAGTTTTCTGCAAAACCACAAGATGTGCATGCAAATGGTGCTTTTTGCAGAACGCGCACGTGGATTTCTACCAAACGACGTGCTAAGCATGCCGATGCTGCTCTTTTTAGCACCCGCGCACGCATTTGTGCGAAAACGCGTTTTAAGCATGCACATGCATCTTTTGGTAGACGCGGATGAAGTTTTCTGCAAAACCACAAGATGTGCATGCAAATGGTGCTTTTTGCAGAACGCGCACGTGGATTTCTACCAAACGACGTGCTAAGCATGCCGATGCTGCTCTTTCTAGCACCCGCGCACGCATTTGTCCGAAAACGCGTTTTAAGCATGCACATGCATCTTTTGGTAGACGCGGATGAAGTTTTCTGCAAAACCACAAGATGTGCATGCAAATGGTGCTTTTTGCAGAACGCGCACGTGGATTTCTACCAAACGACGTGCTAAGCATGCCGATGCTGCTCTTTTTAGCACCCGCGCACGCATTTGTGCGAAAACGCGTTTTAAGCATGCACATGCATCTTTTGCTAGACGCGGATGAAGTTTTCTGCAAAACCACAAGATGTGCATGCAAATGGTGCTTTTTGCAGAACGCGCACGTGGATTTCTACCAAACGACGTGCTAAGCATGCCGATGCTGCTCTTTTTAGCACCCGCGCACGCATTTGTGCGAAAACGCGTTTTAAGCATGCACATGCATCTTTTGGTAGACGCGGATGTTTTCTGCAAAACCACAAGATGTGCATGCAAATGGTGCTTTTGGCAGAACGCGCACGTGGATTTCTACCAAGCGACGTGCTAAGGATGCCGATGCTGCTATTTTTAGCACCCGCGCACGCATTTGTGCGAAAACGCGTTTTAAGCATGCACATGCATCTTTTGGTAGACGCGGATGAAGTTTTCTGCAAAACCACAAGATGTGCATGCAAATGGTGCTTTTTGCAGAACGCGCACGTGGATTTCTACCAAACGACGTGCTAAGCATGCCGATGCTGCTCTTTTTAGCATCCGCGCACGCATTTGTGCGAAAACGCGTTTTAAGCATGCACATGCATCATCTTTTGGTAGACGCGGATGAAGTTTTCTGCAAAACCACAAGATGTGCATGCAAATGGTTCTTTTTGCAGAACGCGCACGTGGATTTCTACCAAACGACGTGCTAAGCATGCCGATGCTGCTCTTTTTAGCACCCGCGCACGCATTTGTGCGAAAACGCGTTTTAAGCATGCACATGCATCTTTTGGTAGACGCGGATGAAGTTTTCTGCAAAACCACAAGATGTGCATGCAAATGGTGCTTTTGGCAGAACGCGCACGTGGATTTCTACCAAACGACGGGCTAAGCATGCCGATGCTGCTCTTTTTAGCACCCGCGCACGCATTTGTGCGAAAACGCGTTTTAAGCATGCACATGCATCTTTTGGTAGACGCGGATGAAGTTTTCTGCAAAACCACAAGATGTGCATGCAAATGGTGCTTTTTGCAGAACGCGCACGTGGATTTCTACCAAACGACGTGCTAAGCATGCCGATGCTGCTCTTTTTAGCACCCGCGCACGGATTTGTGCGAAAACGCGTTTTAAGCATGCACATGCATCTTTTGGTAGACGCGGATGAAGTTTTCTGCAAAACCACAAGATGTGCATGCAAATGGTGCTTTTGGCAGAACGCGCACGTGGAGTTCTACCAAACGACGTGCTAAGCATGCCGATGCTGCTCTTTTTAGCACCCGCGCACGCATTTGTGCGAAAACGCGTTTTAAGCATGCACATGCATCTTTTGGTAGACGCGGATGAAGTTTTCTGCAAAACCACAAGATGTGCATGCAAATGGTGCTTTTTGCAGAACGCGCACGTGGATTTCTACCAAACGACGTGCTAAGCATGCCGATGCTGCTCTTTTTAGCACCCGCGCACGGATTTGTGCGAAAACGCGTTTTAAACATGCACATGCATCTTTTGGTAGACGCGGATGAAGTTTTCTGCAAAA
This sequence comes from Dermacentor andersoni, assembly GCF_023375885.2. NCBI lineage: Eukaryota > Metazoa > Arthropoda > Arachnida > Ixodida > Ixodidae > Dermacentor > Dermacentor andersoni. The sequence continues at coordinate 32,772 of NW_027314859.1, read as the reverse complement.
CCACAAGATGTGCATGCAAATGGTGCTTTTGGCAGAACGCGCACGTGGATTTCTACCAAACGACGTGCTAAGCATGCCGATGCTGCTCTTTTTAGCACCCGCGCACGCATTTGTGCGAAAACGCGTTTTAAGCATGCACATGCATCTTTTGGTAGACGCGGATGAAGTTTTCTGCAAAACCACAAGATGTGCATGCAAATGGTGCTTTTTGCAGAACGCGCACGTGGATTTCTACCAAACTACGTGCTAAGCATGCCGATGCTGCTCTTTTTAGCACCCGCGCACGGATTTGTGCGAAAACGCGTTTTAAGCATGCACATGAATCTTTTGGTAGACGCGGATGAAGTTTTCTGCAAAACCACAAGATGTGCATGCAAATTGTGCTTTTGGCAGAACGCGCACGTGGATTTCTACCAAACGACGTGCTAAGCATGCCGATGCTGCTCTTTTTAGCACCCACGCACGCATTTGTGCGAAAACGCGTTTTAAGCATGCACATGCATCTTTTGGTAGACGCGGATGAAGTTTTCTGCAAAACCACAAGATGTGCATGCAAATGGTGCTTTTGGCAGAACGCGCACGTGGATTTCTACCAAACGACGTGCTAAGCATGCCGATGCTGCTCTTTTTAGCACCCGCGCACGCATTTGTGCGAAAACGCGTTTTAAGCATGCACATGCATCTTTTGGTAGACGCGGATGAAGTTTTCTGCAAAACCACAAGATGTGCATGCAAATGGTGCTTTTTGCAGAACGCGCACGTGGATTTCTACCAAACGACGTGCTAAGCATGCCGATGCTGCTCTTTTTAGCACCCGCGCACGCATTTGTGCGAAAACGCGTTTTAAGCATGCACATGCATCTTTTGGTAGACGCGGATGAAGTTTTCTGCAAAACCACAAGATGTGCATGCAAATGGTGCTTTTTGCAGAACGCGCACGTGGATTTCTACCAAACGACGTGCTAAGCATGCCGATGCTGCTCTTTTTAGCACCCGCGCACGCATTTGTGCGAAAACGCGTTTTAAGCATGCACATGCATCTTTTGGTAGACGCGGATGAAGTTTTCTGCAAAACCACAAGATGTGCATGCAAATGGTGCTTTTTGCAGAACGCGCACGTGGATTTCTACCAAACGACGTGCTAAGCTTGCCGATGCTGCTCTTTTTAGCACCCGCGCACGGATTTGTGCGAAAACGCGTTTTAAGCATGCACATGCATCTTTTGGTAGACGCGGATGAAGGTTTCTGCAAAACCACAAGATGTGCATGCAAATGGTGCTTTTGGCAGAACGCGCACGTGGATTTCTACCAAACGACGTGCTAAGCATGCCGATGCTGCTCTTTTTAGCACCCGCGCACGCATTTGTGCGAAAACGCGTTTTAAGCATGCACATGCATCTTTTGGTAGACGCGGATGAAGTTTTCTGCAAAACCACAAGATGTGCATGCAAATTGTGCTTTTTGCAGAACGCGCACGTGGATTTCTACCAAACGACGTGCTAAGCATGCCGATGCTGCTCTTTTTAGCACCCGCGCACGGATTTGTGCGAAAACGCGTTTTAAACATGCACATGCATCTTTTGGTAGACGCGGATGAAGTTTTCTGCAAAACCACAAGATGTGCATGCAAATGGTGCTTTTGGCAGAACGCGCACGTGGATTTCTACCAAACGACGTGCTAAGCATGCCGATGCTGCTCTTTTTAGCACCCGCGCACGCATTTGTGCGAAAACGCGTTTTAAGCATGCACATGCATCTTTTGGTAGACGCGGATGAAGTTTTCTGCAAAACCACAAGATGTGCATGCAAATGGTGCTTTTTGCAGAACGCGCACGTGGATGTCTACCAAACTACGTGCTAAGCATGCCGATGCTGCTCTTTTTAGCACCCGCGCACGGATTTGTGCGAAAACGCGTTTTAAGCATGCACATGCATCTTTTGATAGACGCGGATGAAGTTTTCTGCAAAACCACAAGATGTGCATGCAAATTGTGCTTTTGGCAGAACGCGCACGTGGATTTCTACCAAACGACGTGCTAAGCATGCCGATGCTGCTCTTTTTAGCACCCGCGCACGCATTTGTGCGAAAACGCGTTTTAAGCATGCACATGCATCTTTTGGTAGACGCGGATGAAGTTTTCTGCAAAACCACAAGATGTGCATGCAAATGGTGCTTTTGGCAGAACGCGCACGTGGATTTCTACCAAACGACGTGCTAAGCATGCCGATGCTGCTCTTTTTAGCACCCGCACACGGATTTGTGCGAAAACGCGTTTTAAGCATGCACATGCATCTTTTGGTAGACGCGGATGAAGTTTTCTGCAAAACCACAAGATGTGCATGCAAATGGTGCTTTTGGCAGAACGCGCACGTGGATTTCTACCAAACGACGTGCTAAGCATGCCGATGCTGCTCTTTTTAGCACCCGCGCACGGATTTGTGCGAAAACGCGTTTTAAGCATGCACATGCATCTTTTGGTAGACGCGGATGAAGTTTTCTGCAAAACCACAAGATGTGCATGCAAATGGTGCTTTTGGCAGAACGCGCACGTGGATTTCTACCAAACGACGTGCTAAGCATGCCGATGCTGCTCTTTTTAGCACCCGCGCACGCATTTGTGCGAAAACGCGTTTTAAGCAGCACATGCATCTTTTGGTAGACGCGGATGAAGTTTTCTACAAAACCACAAGATGTGCATGCAAATGGTGCTTTTTGCAGAACGCGCACGTGGATTTCTACCAAACGACGTGCTAAGCATGCCGATGCTGCTCTTTTTAGCACACGCGCACGGATTTGTGCGAAAACGCGTTTTAAGCATGCACATGCATCTTTTGGTAGACGCGGATGAAGTTTTCTGCAAAACCACAAGATGTGCATGCAAATGGTGCTTTTGGCAGAACGTGCACGTGGATTTCTACCAAACGACGTGCTAAGCATGCCGATGCTGCTCTTTTTAGCACCCGCGCACGGATTTGTGCGAAAACGCGTTTTAAGCATGCACATGCATCTTTTGGTAGACGCGGATGAAGTTTTCTGCAAAACCACAAGATGTGCATGCAAATGGTGCTTTTGGCAGAACGCGCACGTGGATTTCTACCAAACGACGTGCTAAGCATGCCGATGCTGCTCTTTTTAGCACCCGCGCACGCATTTGTGCGAAAACGCGTTTTAAGCATGCACATGCATCTTTTGGTAGACGCGGATGAAGTTTTCTGCAAAACCACAAGATGTGCATGCAAATGGTGCTTTTGGCAGAACGCGCACGTGGATTTCTACCAAACGACGTGCTAAGCATGCCGATGCTGCTCTTTTTAGCACCCGCGCACGCATTTGTGCGAAAACGCGTTTTAAGCATGCACATGCATCTTTTGCTAGACGCGGATGAAGTTTTCTGCAAAACCACAAGATGTGCATGCAAATGGTGCTTTTTGCAGAACGCGCACGTGGATTTCTACCAAACGACGTGCTAAGCATGCCGATGCTGCTCTTTTTAGCACCCGCGCACGCATTTGTGCGAAAACGTGTTTTAAGCATTTCATGCATCTTTTGGTAGAAGCGGATGAAGTTTTCTGCAAAACCACAAGATGTGCATGCAAATGGTGCTTTTGGCAGAACGCGCACGTGGATTTCTACCAAACGACGTGCTAAGCATGCCGATGCTGCTCTTTTTAGCATCCGCGCACGCATTTGTGCGAAAACGCGTTTTAAGCATGCACATGCATCATCTTTTGGTAGACGCGGATGAAGTTTTCTGCAAAACCACAAGATGTGCATGCAAATGGTTCTTTTTGCAGAACGCGCACGTGGATTTCTACCAAACGACGTGCTAAGCATGCCGATGCTGCTCTTTTTAGCACCCGCGCACGCATTTGTGCGAAAACGCGTTTTAAGCATGCACATGCATCTTTTGGTAGACGCGGATGAAGTTTTCTGCAAAACCACAAGATGTGCATGCAAATGGTGCTTTTGGCAGAACGCGCACGTGGATTTCTACCAAACGACGGGCTAAGCATGCCGATGCTGCTCTTTTTAGCACCCGCGCACGCATTTGTGCGAAAACGCGTTTTAAGCATGCACATGCATCTTTTGGTAGACGCGGATGAAGTTTTCTGCAAAACCACAAGATGTGCATGCAAATGGTGCTTTTTGCAGAACGCGCACGTGGATTTCTACCAAACGACGTGCTAAGCATGCCGATGCTGCTCTTTTTAGCACCCGCGCACGGATTTGTGCGAAAACGCGTTTTAAGCATGCACATGCATCTTTTGGTAGACGCGGATGAAGTTTTCTGCAAAACCACAAGATGTGCATGCAAATGGTGCTTTTGGCAGAACGCGCACGTGGATTTCTACCAAACGACGTGCTAAGCATGCCGATGCTGCTCTTTTTAGCACCCGCGCACGCATTTGTGCGAAAACGCGTTTTAAGCATGCACATGCATCTTTTGGTAGACGCGGATGAAGTTTTCTGCAAAACCACAAGATGTGCATGCAAATGGTACTTTTTGCAGAACGCGCACGTGGATTTCTACCAAACGACGTGCTAAGCATGCCGATGCTGCTCTTTTTAGCACCCGCGCACGGATTTGTGCGAAAACGCGTTTTAAACATGCACATGCATCTTTTGGTAGACGCGGATGAAGTTTTCTGCAAAACCACAAGATGTGCATGCAAATGGTGCTTTTGGCAGAACGCGCACGTGGATTTCTACCAAACGACGTGCTAAGCATGCCGATGCTGCTCTTTTTAGCACCCGCGCACGCATTTGTGCGAAAACGCGTTTTAAGCATGCACATGCATCTTTTGGTAGACGCGGATGAAGTTTTCTGCAAAACCACAAGATGTGCATGCAAATGGTGCTTTTTGCAGAACGCGCACGTGGATTTCTACCAAACTACGTGCTAAGCATGCCGATGCTGCTCTTTTTAGCACCCGCGCACGGATTTGTGCGAAAACGCGTTTTAAGCATGCACATGCATCTTTTGGTAGACGCGGATGAAGTTTTCTGCAAAACCACAAGATGTGCATGCAAATTGTGCTTTTGGCAGAACGCGCACGTGGATTTCTACCAAACGACGTGCTAAGCATGCCGATGCTGCTCTTTTTAGCACCCGCGCACGCATTTGTGCGAAAACGCGTTTTAAGCATGCACATGCATCTTTTGGTAGACGCGGATGAAGTTTTCTGCAAAACCACAAGATGTGCATGCAAATGGTGCTTTTGGCAGAACGCGCACGTGGATTTCTACCAAACGACGTGCTAAGCATGCCGATGCTGCTCTTTTTAGCACCCGCGCACGCATTTGTGCGAAAACGCGTTTTAAGCATGCACATGCATCTTTTGGTAGACGCGGATGAAGTTTTCTGCAAAACCACAAGATGTGCATGCAAATGGTGCTTTTTGCAGAACGCGCACGTGGATTTCTACCAAACGACGTGCTAAGCATGCCGATGCTGCTCTTTTTAGCACCCGCGCACGCATTTGTGCGAAAACGCGTTTTAAGCATGCACATGCATCTTTTGGTAGACGCGGATGAAGTTTTCTGCAAAACCACAAGATGTGCATGCAAATGGTGCTTTTTGCAGAACGCGCACGTGGATTTCTACCAAACGACGTGCTAAGCATGCCGATGCTGCTCTTTTTAGCACCCGCGCACGCATTTGTGCGAAAACGCGTTTTAAGCATGCACATGCATCTTTTGGTAGACGCGGATGAAGTTTTCTGCAAAACCACAAGATGTGCATGCAAATGGTGCTTTTTGCAGAACGCGCACGTGGATTTCTACCAAACGACGTGCTAAGCTTGCCGATGCTGCTCTTTTTAGCACCCGCGCACGGATTTGTGCGAAAACGCGTTTTAAGCATGCACATGCATCTTTTGGTAGACGCGGATGAAGGTTTCTGCAAAACCACAAGATGTGCATGCAAATGGTGCTTTTGGCAGAACGCGCACGTGGATTTCTACCAAACGACGTGCTAAGCATGCCGATGCTGCTCTTTTTAGCACCCGCGCACGCATTTGTGCGAAAACGCGTTTTAAGCATGCACATGCATCTTTTGGTAGACGCGGATGAAGTTTTCTGCAAAACCACAAGATGTGCATGCAAATTGTGCTTTTTGCAGAACGCGCACGTGGATTTCTACCAAACGACGTGCTAAGCATGCCGATGCTGCTCTTTTTAGCACCCGCGCACGGATTTGTGCGAAAACGCGTTTTAAACATGCACATGCATCTTTTGGTAGACGCGGATGAAGTTTTCTGCAAAACCACAAGATGTGCATGCAAATGGTGCTTTTGGCAGAACGCGCACGTGGATTTCTACCAAACGACGTGCTAAGCATGCCGATGCTGCTCTTTTTAGCACCCGCGCACGCATTTGTGCGAAAACGCGTTTTAAGCATGCACATGCATCTTTTGGTAGACGCGGATGAAGTTTTCTGCAAAACCACAAGATGTGCATGCAAATGGTGCTTTTGGCAGAACGCGCACGTGGATTTCTACCAAACGACGGGCTAAGCATGCCATGCTGCTCTTTTTAGCACCCGCGCACGCATTTGTGCGAAAACGCGTTTTAAGCATGCACATGCATCTTTTGGTAGACGCGGATGAAGTTTTCTGCAAAACCACAAGATGTGCATGCAAATGGTGCTTTTTGCAGAACGCGCACGTGGATTTCTACCAAACGACGTGCTAAGCATGCCGATGCTGCTCTTTTTAGCACCCGCGCACGGATTTGTGCGAAAACGCGTTTTAAGCATGCACATGCATCTTTTGGTAGACGCGGATGAAGTTTTCTGCAAAACCACAAGATGTGCATGCAAATGGTGCTTTTGGCAGAACGCGCACGTGGATTTCTACCAAACGACGTGCTAAGCATGCCGATGCTGCTCTTTTTAGCACCCGCGCACGCATTTGTGCGAAAACGCGTTTTAAGCATGCACATGCATCTTTTGGTAGACGCGGATGAAGTTTTCTGCAAAACCACAAGATGTGCATGCAAATGGTACTTTTTGCAGAACGCGCACGTGGATTTCTACCAAACGACGTGCTAAGCATGCCGATGCTGCTCTTTTTAGCACCCGCGCACGGATTTGTGCGAAAACGCGTTTTAAACATGCACATGCATCTTTTGGTAGACGCGGATGAAGTTTTCTGCAAAACCACAAGATGTGCATGCAAATGGTGCTTTTGGCAGAACGCGCACGTGGATTTCTACCAAACGACGTGCTAAGCATGCCGATGCTGCTCTTTTTAGCACCCGCGCACGCATTTGTGCGAAAACGCGTTTTAAGCATGCACATGCATCTTTTGGTAGACGCGGATGAAGTTTTCTGCAAAACCACAAGATGTGCATGCAAATGGTGCTTTTTGCAGAACGCGCACGTGGATTTCTACCAAACTACGTGCTAAGCATGCCGATGCTGCTCTTTTTAGCACCCGCGCACGGATTTGTGCGAAAACGCGTTTTAAGCATGCACATGCATCTTTTGGTAGACGCGGATGAAGTTTTCTGCAAAACCACAAGATGTGCATGCAAATTGTGCTTTTGGCAGAACGCGCACGTGGATTTCTACCAAACGACGTGCTAAGCATGCCGATGCTGCTCTTTTTAGCACCCGCGCACGCATTTGTGCGAAAACGCGTTTTAAGCATGCACATGCATCTTTTGGTAGACGCGGATGAAGTTTTCTGCAAAACCACAAGATGTGCATGCAAATGGTGCTTTTGGCAGAACGCGCACGTGGATTTCTACCAAACGACGTGCTAAGCATGCCGATGCTGCTCTTTTTAGCACCCGCGCACGCATTTGTGCGAAAACGCGTTTTAAGCATGCACATGCATCTTTTGGTAGACGCGGATGAAGTTTTCTGCAAAACCACAAGATGTGCATGCAAATGGTGCTTTTTGCAGAACGCGCACGTGGATTTCTACCAAACGACGTGCTAAGCATGCCGATGCTGCTCTTTTTAGCACCCGCGCACGCATTTGTGCGAAAACGCGTTTTAAGCATGGACATGCATCTTTTGGTAGACGCGGATGAAGTTTTCTGCAAAACCACAAGATGTGCATGCAAATGGTGCTTTTTGCAGAACGCGCACGTGGATTTCTACCAAACGACGTGCTAAGCATGCCGATGCTGCTCTTTTTAGCACCCGCGCACGCATTTGTGCGAAAACGCGTTTTAAGCATGCACATGCATCTTTTGGTAGACGCGGATGAAGTTTTCTGCAAAACCACAAGATGTGCATGCAAATGGTGCTTTTTGCAGAACGCGCACGTGGATTTCTACCAAACGACGTGCTAAGCTTGCCGATGCTGCTCTTTTTAGCACCCGCGCACGGATTTGTGCGAAAACGCGTTTTAAGCATGCACATGCATCTTTTGGTAGACGCGGATGAAGGTTTCTGCAAAACCACAAGATGTGCATGCAAATGGTGCTTTTGGCAGAACGCGCACGTGGATTTCTACCAAACGACGTGCTAAGCATGCCGATGCTGCTCTTTTTAGCACCCGCGCACGCATTTGTGCGAAAACACGTTTTAAGCATGCACATGCATCTTTTGGTAGACGCGGATGAAGTTTTCTGCAAAACCACAAGATGTGCATGCAAATTGTGCTTTTTGCAGAACGCGCACGTGGATTTCTACCAAACGACGTGCTAAGCATGCCGATGCTGCTCTTTTTAGCACCCGCGCACGGATTTGTGCGAAAACGCGTTTTAAACATGCACATGCATCTTTTGGTAGACGCGGATGAAGTTTTCTGCAAAACCACAAGATGTGCATGCAAATGGTGCTTTTGGCAGAACGCGCACGTGGATTTCTACCAAACGACGTGCTAAGCATGCCGATGCTGCTCTTTTTAGCACCCGCGCACGCATTTGTGCGAAAACGCGTTTTAAGCATGCACATGCATCTTTTGGTAGACGCGGATGAAGTTTTCTGCAAAACCACAAGATGTGCATGCAAATGGTGCTTTTTGCAGAACGCGCACGTGGATGTCTACCAAACTACGTGCTAAGCATGCCGATGCTGCTCTTTTTAGCACCCGCGCACGGATTTGTGCGAAAACGCGTTTTAAGCATGCACATGCATCTTTTGGTAGACGCGGATGAAGTTTTCTGCAAAACCACAAGATGTGGATGCAAATTGTGCTTTTGGCAGAACGCGCACGTGGATTTCTACCAAACGACGTGCTAAGCATGCCGATGCTGCTCTTTTTAGCACCCGCGCACGCATTTGTGCGAAAACGCGTTTTAAGCATGCACATGCATCTTTTGGTAGACGCGGATGAAGTTTTCTGCAAAACCACAAGATGTGCATGCAAATGGTGCTTTTGGCAGAACGCGCACGTGGATTTCTACCAAACGACGTGCTAAGCATGCCGATGCTGCTCTTTTTAGCACCCGCACACGGATTTGTGCGAAAACGCGTTTTAAGCATGCACATGCATCTTTTGGTAGACGCGGATGAAGTTTTCTGCAAAACCACAAGATGTGCATGCAAATGGTGCTTTTGGCAGAACGCGCACGTGGATTTCTACCAAACGACGTGCTAAGCATGCCGATGCTGCTCTTTTTAGCACCCGCGCACGGATTTGTGCGAAAACGCGTTTTAAGCATGCACATGCATCTTTTGGTAGACGCGGATGAAGTTTTCTGCAAAACCACAAGATGTGCATGCAAATGGTGCTTTTGGCAGAACGCGCACGTGGATTTCTACCAAACGACGTGCTAAGCATGCCGATGCTGCTCTTTTTAGCACCCGCGCACGCATTTGTGCGAAAACGCGTTTTAAGCAGCACATGCATCTTTTGGTAGACGCGGATGAAGTTTTCTACAAAACCACAAGATGTGCATGCAAATGGTGCTTTTTGCAGAACGCGCACGTGGATTTCTACCAAACGACGTGCTAAGCATGCCGATGCTGCTCTTTTTAGCACACGCGCACGGATTTGTGCGAAAACGCGTTTTAAGCATGCACATGCATCTTTTGGTAGACGCGGATGAAGTTTTCTGCAAAACCACAAGATGTGCATGCAAATGGTGCTTTTGGCAGAACGCGCACGTGGATTTCTACCAAACGACGTGCTAAGCATGCCGATGCTGCTCTTTTTAGCACCCGCGCACGGATTTGTGCGAAAACGCGTTTTAAGCATGCACATGCATCTTTTGGTAGACGCGGATGAAGTTTTCTGCAAAACCACAAGATGTGCATGCAAATGGTGCTTTTGGCAGAACGCGCACGTGGATTTCTACCAAACGACAAGCTAAGCATGCCGATGCTGCTCTTTTTAGCACCCGCGCACGCATTTGTGCGAAAACGCGTTTTAAGCATGCACATGCATCTTTTGGTAGACGCGGATGAAGTTTTCTGCAAAACCACAAGATGTGCATGCAAATGGTGCTTTTGGCAGAACGCGCACGTGGATTTCTACCAAACGACGTGCTAAGCATGCCGATGCTGCTCTTTTTAGCACCCGCGCACGCATTTGTGCGAAAACGCGTTTTAAGCATGCACATGCATCTTTTGCTAGACGCGGATGAAGTTTTCTGCAAAACCACAAGATGTGCATGCAAATGGTGCTTTTTGCAGAACGCGCACGTGGATTTCTACCAAACGACGTGCTAAGCATGCCGATGCTGCTCTTTTTAGCACCCGCGCACGCATTTGTGCGAAAACGCGTTTTAAGCATTTCATGCATCTTTTGGTAGACGCGGATGAAGTTTTCTGCAAAACCACAAGATGTGCATGCAAATGGTGCTTTTTGCAGAACGCGCACGTGGATTTCTACCAAACGACGTGCTAAGCATGCCGATGCTGCTCTTTTTAGCACCCGCGCACGGATTTGTGCGAAAACGCGTTTTCAGCATGCACATGCATCTTTTGGTAGACGCGGATGAAGTTTTCTGCAAAACCACAAGATGTGCATGCAAATGGTGCTTTTGGCAGAACGCGCACGTGGATTTCTACCAAACAACGTGCTAAGCATGCCGATGCTGCTCTTTTTAGCACCCGCGCACGGATTTGTGCGAAAACGCGTTTTAAGCATGCACATGCATTTTTGGTAGACGCGGATGAAGTTTTCTGCAAAACCACAAGATGTGCATACAAATGGTGCTTTTGGCAGAACGCGCACGTGGATTTCTACCAAACGACGTGCTAAGCATGCCGATGCTGCTCTTTTTAGCACCCGCGCACGCATTTGTGCGAAAACGCGTTTTAAGCAAGCACATGCATCTTTTGGTAGACGCGGATGAAGTTTTCTGCAAAACCACAAGATGTGCATGCAAATGGTGCTTTTGGCAGAACGCGCACGTGGATTTCTACCAAACGACGTGCTAAGCATGCCGATGCTGCTCTTTTTAGCACCCGCGCACGCATTTGTGCGAAAACGCGTTTTAAGCATGCACATGCATCTTTTGGTAGACGCGGATGAAGTTTTCTGCAAAACCACAAGATGTGCATGCAAATGGTGCTTTTTGCAGAACGCGCACGTGGATTTCTACCAAACGACGTGCTAAGCATGCCGATGCTGCTCTTTTTAGCACCCGCGCACGCATTTGTGCGAAAACGCGTTTTAAGCATGCACATGCATCTTTTGGTAGACGCGGATGAAGTTTTCTGCAAAACCACAAGATGTGCATGCAAATGGTGCTTTTTGCAGAACGCGCACGTGGATTTCTACCAAACGACGTGCTAAGCATGCCGATGCTGCTCTTTTTAGCACCCGCGCACGCATTTGTGCGAAAACGCGTTTTAAGCATGCACATGCATCTTTTGGTAGACGCGGATGAAGTTTTCTGCAAAACCACAAGATGTGCATGCAAATGGTGCTTTTTGCAGAACGCGCACGTGGATTTCTACCAAACGACGTGCTAAGCTTGCCGATGCTGCTCTTTTTAGCACCCGCGCACGGATTTGTGCGAAAACGCGTTTTAAGCATGCACATGCATCTTTTGGTAGACGCGGATGAAGTTTTCTGCAAAACCACAAGATGTGCATGCAAATGGTGCTTTTTGCAGAACGCGCACGTGGATTTCTACCAAACGACGTGCTAAGCATGCCGATGCTGCTCTTTTTAGCACCCGCGCACGCATTTGTGCGAAAACGCGTTTTAAGCATGCACATGCATCTTTTGGTAGACGCGGATGAAGTTTTCTGCAAAACCACAAGATGTGCATGCAAATGGTGCTTTTTGCAGAACGCGCACGTGGATTTCTACCAAACGACGTGCTAAGCTTGCCGATGCTGCTCTTTTTAGCACCCGCGCACGGATTTGTGCGAAAACGCGTTTTAAGCATGCACATGCATCTTTTGGTAGACGCGGATGAAGTTTTCTGCAAAACCACAAGATGTGGATGCAAATTGTGCTTTTGGCAGAACGCGCACGTGGATTTCTACCAAACGACGTGCTAAGCATGCCGATGCTGCTCTTTTTAGCACCCGCGCACGCATTTGTGCGAAAACGCGTTTTAAGCATGCACATGCATCTTTTGGTAGACGCGGATGAAGTTTTCTGCAAAACCACAAGATGTGCATGCAAATGGTGCTTTTGGCAGAACGCGCACGTGGATTTCTACCAAACGACGGGCTAAGCATGCCGATGCTGCTCTTTTTAGCACCCGCGCACGCATTTGTGCGAAAACGCGTTTTAAGCATGCACATGCATCTTTTGGTAGACGCGGATGAAGTTTTCTGCAAAACCACAAGATGTGCATGCAAATGGTGCTTTTTGCAGAACGCGCACGTGGATTTCTACCAAACGACGTGCTAAGCATGCCGATGCTGCTCTTTTTAGCACCCGCGCACGGATTTGTGCGAAAACGCGTTTTAAGCATGCACATGCATCTTTTGGTAGACGCGGATGAAGTTTTCTGCAAAACCACAAGATGTGCATGCAAATGGTGCTTTTGGCAGAACGCGCACGTGGATTTCTACCAAACGACGTGCTAAGCATGCCGATGCTGCTCTTTTTAGCACCCGCGCACGCATTTGTGCGAAAACGCGTTTTAAGCATGCACATGCATCTTTTGGTAGACGCGGATGAAGTTTTCTGCAAAACCACAAGATGTGCATGCAAATGGTACTTTTTGCAGAACGCGCACGTGGATTTCTACCAAACGACGTGCTAAGCATGCCGATGCTGCTCTTTTTAGCACCCGCGCACGGATTTGTGCGAAAACGCGTTTTAAACATGCACATGCATCTTTTGGTAGACGCGGATGAAGTTTTCTGCAAAACCACAAGATGTGCATGCAAATGGTGCTTTTGGCAGAACGCGCACGTGGATTTCTACCAAACGACGTGCTAAGCATGCCGATGCTGCTCTTTTTAGCACCCGCGCACGCATTTGTGCGAAAACGCGTTTTAAGCATGCACATGCATCTTTTGGTAGACGCGGATGAAGTTTTCTGCAAAACCACAAGATGTGCATGCAAATGGTGCTTTTTGCAGAACGCGCACGTGGATTTCTACCAAACTACGTGCTAAGCATGCCGATGCTGCTCTTTTTAGCACCCGCGCACGGATTTGTGCGAAAACGCGTTTTAAGCATGCACATGCATCTTTTGGTAGACGCGGATGAAGTTTTCTGCAAAACCACAAGATGTGCATGCAAATTGTGCTTTTGGCAGAACGCGCACGTGGATTTCTACCAAACGACGTGCTAAGCATGCCGATGCTGCTCTTTTTAGCACCCGCGCACGCATTTGTGCGAAAACGCGTTTTAAGCATGCACATGCATCTTTTGGTAGACGCGGATGAAGTTTTCTGCAAAACCACAAGATGTGCATGCAAATGGTGCTTTTGGCAGAACGCGCACGTGGATTTCTACCAAACGACGTGCTAAGCATGCCGATGCTGCTCTTTTTAGCACCCGCGCACGCATTTGTGCGAAAACGCGTTTTAAGCATGCACATGCATCTTTTGGTAGACGCGGATGAAGTTTTCTGCAAAACCACAAGATGTGCATGCAAATGGTGCTTTTTGCAGAACGCGCACGTGGATTTCTACCAAACGACGTGCTAAGCATGCCGATGCTGCTCTTTTTAGCACCCGCGCACGCATTTGTGCGAAAACGCGTTTTAAGCATGCACATGCATCTTTTGGTAGACGCGGATGAAGTTTTCTGCAAAACCACAAGATGTGCATGCAAATGGTGCTTTTTGCAGAACGCGCACGTGGATTTCTACCAAACGACGTGCTAAGCATGCCGATGCTGCTCTTTTTAGCACCCGCGCACGCATTTGTGCGAAAACGCGTTTTAAGCATGCACATGCATCTTTTGGAGACGCGGATGAAGTTTTCTGCAAAACCACAAGATGTGCATGCAAATGGTGCTTTTTGCAGAACGCGCACGTGGATTTCTACCAAACGACGTGCTAAGCTTGCCGATGCTGCTCTTTTTAGCACCCGCGCACGGATTTGTGCGAAAACGCGTTTTAAGCATGCACATGCATCTTTTGGTAGACGCGGATGAAGGTTTCTGCAAAACCACAAGATGTGCATGCAAATGGTGCTTTTGGCAGAACGCGCACGTGGATTTCTACCAAACGACGTGCTAAGCATGCCGATGCTGCTCTTTTTAGCACCCGCGCACGCATTTGTGCGAAAACGCGTTTTAAGCATGCACATGCATCTTTTGGTAGACGCGGATGAAGTTTTCTGCAAAACCACAAGATGTGCATGCAAATTGTGCTTTTTGCAGAACGCGCACGTGGATTTCTACCAAACGACGTGCTAAGCATGCCGATGCTGCTCTTTTTAGCACCCGCGCACGGATTTGTGCGAAAACGCGTTTTAAACATGCACATGCATCTTTTGGTAGACGCGGATGAAGTTTTCTGCAAAACCACAAGATGTGCATGCAAATGGTGCTTTTGGCAGAACGCGCACGTGGATTTCTACCAAACGACGTGCTAAGCATGCCGATGCTGCTCTTTTTAGCACCCGCGCACGCATTTGTGCGAAAACGCGTTTTAAGCATGCACATGCATCTTTTGGTAGACGCGGATGAAGTTTTCTGCAAAACCACAAGATGTGCATGCAAATGGTGCTTTTTGCAGAACGCGCACGTGGATGTCTACCAAACTACGTGCTAAGCATGCCGATGCTGCTCTTTTTAGCACCTGCGCACGGATTTGTGCGAAAACGCGTTTTAAGCATGCACATGCATCTTTTGGTAGACGCGGATGAAGTTTTCTGCAAAACCACAAGATGTGGATGCAAATTGTGCTTTTGGCAGAACGCGCACGTGGATTTCTACCAAACGACGTGCTAAGCATGCCGATGCTGCTCTTTTTAGCACCCGCGCACGCATTTGTGCGAAAACGCGTTTTAAGCATGCACATGCATCTTTTGGTAGACGCGGATGAAGTTTTCTGCAAAACCACAAGATGTGCATGCAAATGGTGCTTTTGGCAGAACGCGCACGTGGATTTCTACCAAACGACGTGCTAAGCATGCCGATGCTGCTCTTTTTAGCACCCGCACACGGATTTGTGCGAAAACGCGTTTTAAGCATGCACATGCATCTTTTGGTAGACGCGGATGAAGTTTTCTGCAAAACCACAAGATGTGCATGCAAATGGTGCTTTTGGCAGAACGCGCACGTGGATTTCTACCAAACGACGTGCTAAGCATGCCGATGCTGCTCTTTTTAGCACCCGCGCACGGATTTGTGCGAAAACGCGTTTTAAGCATGCACATGCATCTTTTGGTAGACGCGGATGAAGTTTTCTGCAAAACCACAAGATGTGCATGCAAATGGTGCTTTTGGCAGAACGCGCACGTGGATTTCTACCAAACGACGTGCTAAGCATGCCGATGCTGCTCTTTTTAGCACCCGCGCACGCATTTGTGCGAAAACGCGTTTTAAGCAGCACATGCATCTTTTGGTAGACGCGGATGAAGTTTTCTACAAAACCACAAGATGTGCATGCAAATGGTGCTTTTTGCAGAACGCGCACGTGGATTTCTACCAAACGACGTGCTAAGCATGCCGATGCTGCTCTTTTTAGCACACGCGCACGGATTTGTGCGAAAACGCGTTTTAAGCATGCACATGCATCTTTTGGTAGACGCGGATGAAGTTTTCTGCAAAACCACAAGATGTGCATGCAAATGGTGCTTTTGGCAGAACGCGCACGTGGATTTCTACCAAACGACGTGCTAAGCATGCCGATGCTGCTCTTTTTAGCACCCGCGCACGGATTTGTGCGAAAACGCGTTTTAAGCATGCACATGCATCTTTTGGTAGACGCGGATGAAGTTTTCTGCAAAACCACAAGATGTGCATGCAAATGGTGCTTTTGGCAGAACGCGCACGTGGATTTCTACCAAACGACAAGCTAAGCATGCCGATGCTGCTCTTTTTAGCACCCGCGCACGCATTTGTGCGAAAACGCGTTTTAAGCATGCACATGCATCTTTTGGTAGACGCGGATGAAGTTTTCTGCAAAACCACAAGATGTGCATGCAAATGGTGCTTTTGGCAGAACGCGCACGTGGATTTCTACCAAACGACGTGCTAAGCATGCCGATGCTGCTCTTTTTAGCACCCGCGCACGCATTTGTGCGAAAACGCGTTTTAAGCATGCACATGCATCTTTTGCTAGACGCGGATGAAGTTTTCTGCAAAACCACAAGATGTGCATGCAAATGGTGCTTTTTGCAGAACGCGCACGTGGATTTCTACCAAACGACGTGCTAAGCATGCCGATGCTGCTCTTTTTAGCACCCGCGCACGCATTTGTGCGAAAACGCGTTTTAAGCATTTCATGCATCTTTTGGTAGACGCGGATGAAGTTTTCTGCAAAACCACAAGATGTGCATGCAAATGGTGCTTTTTGCAGAACGCGCACGTGGATTTCTACCAAACGACGTGCTAAGCATGCCGATGCTGCTCTTTTTAGCACCCGCGCACGGATTTGTGCGAAAACGCGTTTTCAGCATGCACATGCATCTTTTGGTAGACGCGGATGAAGTTTTCTGCAAAACCACAAGATGTGCATGCAAATGGTGCTTTTGGCAGAACGCGCACGTGGATTTCTACCAAACAACGTGCTAAGCATGCCGATGCTGCTCTTTTTAGCACCCGCGCACGGATTTGTGCGAAAACGCGTTTTAAGCATGCACATGCATTTTTGGTAGACGCGGATGAAGTTTTCTGCAAAACCACAAGATGTGCATACAAATGGTGCTTTTGGCAGAACGCGCACGTGGATTTCTACCAAACGACGTGCTAAGCATGCCGATGCTGCTCTTTTTAGCACCCGCGCACGCATTTGTGCGAAAACGCGTTTTAAGCAAGCACATGCATCTTTTGGTAGACGCGGATGAAGTTTTCTGCAAAACCACAAGATGTGCATGCAAATGGTGCTTTTGGCAGAACGCGCACGTGGATTTCTACCAAACGACGTGCTAAGCATGCCGATGCTGCTCTTTTTAGCACCCGCACACGGATTTGTGCGAAAACGCGTTTTAAGCATGCACATGCATCTTTTGGTAGACGCGGATGAAGTTTTCTGCAAAACCACAAGATGTGCATGCAAATGGTGCTTTTGGCAGAACGCGCACGTGGATTTCTACCAAACGACGTGCTAAGCATGCCGATGCTGCTCTTTTTAGCACCCGCGCACGGATTTGTGCGAAAACGCGTTTTAAGCATGCACATGCATCTTTTGGTAGACGCGGATGAAGTTTTCTGCAAAACCACAAGATGTGCATGCAAATGGTGCTTTTGGCAGAACGCGCACGTGGATTTCTACCAAACGACGTGCTAAGCATGCCGATGCTGCTCTTTTTAGCACCCGCGCACGCATTTGTGCGAAAACGCGTTTTAAGCAGCACATGCATCTTTTGGTAGACGCGGATGAAGTTTTCTACAAAACCACAAGATGTGCATGCAAATGGTGCTTTTTGCAGAACGCGCACGTGGATTTCTACCAAACGACGTGCTAAGCATGCCGATGCTGCTCTTTTTAGCACACGCGCACGGATTTGTGCGAAAACGCGTTTTAAGCATGCACATGCATCTTTTGGTAGACGCGGATGAAGTTTTCTGCAAAACCACAAGATGTGCATGCAAATGGTGCTTTTGGCAGAACGCGCACGTGGATTTCTACCAAACGACGTGCTAAGCATGCCGATGCTGCTCTTTTTAGCACCCGCGCACGGATTTGTGCGAAAACGCGTTTTAAGCATGCACATGCATCTTTTGGTAGACGCGGATGAAGTTTTCTGCAAAACCACAAGATGTGCATGCAAATGGTGCTTTTGGCAGAACGCGCACGTGGATTTCTACCAAACGACAAGCTAAGCATGCCGATGCTGCTCTTTTTAGCACCCGCGCACGCATTTGTGCGAAAACGCGTTTTAAGCATGCACATGCATCTTTTGGTAGACGCGGATGAAGTTTTCTGCAAAACCACAAGATGTGCATGCAAATGGTGCTTTTGGCAGAACGCGCACGTGGATTTCTACCAAACGACGTGCTAAGCATGCCGATGCTGCTCTTTTTAGCACCCGCGCACGCATTTGTGCGAAAACGCGTTTTAAGCATGCACATGCATCTTTTGCTAGACTCGGATGAAGTTTTCTGCAAAACCACAAGATGTGCATGCAAATGGTGCTTTTTGCAGAACGCGCACGTGGATTTCTACCAAACGACGTGCTAAGCATGCCGATGCTGCTCTTTTTAGCACCCGCGCACGCATTTGTGCGAAAACGCGTTTTAAGCATTTCATGCATCTTTTGGTAGACGCGGATGAAGTTTTCTGCAAAACCACAAGATGTGCATGCAAATGGTGCTTTTTGCAGAACGCGCACGTGGATTTCTACCAAACGACGTGCTAAGCATGCCGATGCTGCTCTTTTTAGCACCCGCGCACGGATTTGTGCGAAAACGCGTTTTCAGCATGCACATGCATCTTTTGGTAGACGCGGATGAAGTTTTCTGCAAAACCACAAGATGTGCATGCAAATGGTGCTTTTGGCAGAACGCGCACGTGGATTTCTACCAAACAACGTGCTAAGCATGCCGATGCTGCTCTTTTTAGCACCCGCGCACGGATTTGTGCGAAAACGCGTTTTAAGCATGCACATGCATTTTTGGTAGACGCGGATGAAGTTTTCTGCAAAACCACAAGATGTGCATACAAATGGTGCTTTTGGCAGAACGCGCACGTGGATTTCTACCAAACGACGTGCTAAGCATGCCGATGCTGCTCTTTTTAGCACCCGCGCACGCATTTGTGCGAAAACGCGTTTTAAGCAAGCACATGCATCTTTTGGTAGACGCGGATGAAGTTTTCTGCAAAACCACAAGATGTGCATGCAAATGGTGCTTTGGCAGAACGCGCACGTGGATTTCTACCAAACGACGTGCTAAGCATGCCGATGCTGCTCTTTTTAGCACCCGCGCACGGATTTGTGCGAAAACGCGTTTTAAGCATGCACATGCATCTTTTGGTAGACGCGGATGAAGTTTTCTGCAAAACCACAAGATGTGCATGCAAATGGTGCTTTTGGCAGAACGCGCACGTGGATTTCTACCAAACGACGTGCTAAGCATGCCGATGCTGCTCTTTTTAGCACCCGCGCACGCATTTGTGTGAAAACGCGTTTTAAGCATGCACATGCATCTTTTGGTAGACGCGGATGTTTTCTGCAAAACCACAAGATGTGCATGCAAATGGTGCTTTTGGCAGAACGCGCACGTGGATTTCTACCAAACGACGTGCTAAGCATGCCGATGCTGCTCTTTTTAGCACCCGCGCACGCATTTGTGCGAAAACGCGTTTTAAGCATGCACATGCATCTTTTGCTAGACGCGGATGAAGTTTTCTGCAAAACCACAAGATGTGCATGCAAATGGTGCTTTTTGCAGAACGCGCACGTGGATTTCTACCAAACGACGTGCTAAGCATGCCGATGCTGTTCTTTTTAGCACCCGCGCACGCATTTGTGCGAAAACGCGTTTTAAGCATTTCATGCATCTTTTGGTAGACGCGGATGAAGTTTTCTGCAAAACCACAAGATGTGCATGCAAATGGTGCTTTTTGCAGAACGCGCACGTGGATTTCTACCAAACGACGTGCTAAGCATGCCGATGCTGCTCTTTTTAGCACCCGCGCACGGATTTGTGCGAAAACGCGTTTTCAGCATGCACATGCATCTTTTGGTAGACGCGGATGAAGTTTTCTGCAAAACCACAAGATGTGCATGCAAATGGTGCTTTTGGCAGAACGCGCACGTGGATTTCTACCAAACGACGTGCTAAGCATGCCGATGCTGCTCTTTTTAGCACCCGCGCACGGATTTGTGCGAAAACGCGTTTTAAGCATGCACATGCATTTTTGGTAGACGCGGATGAAGTTTTCTGCAAAACCACAAGATGTGCATACAAATGGTGCTTTTGGCAGAACGCGCACGTGGATTTCTACCAAACGACGTGCTAAGCATGCCGATGCTGCTCTTTTTAGCATCCGCGCACGCATTTGTGCGAAAACGCGTTTTAAGCATGCACATGCATCATCTTTTGGTAGACGCGGATGAAGTTTTCTGCAAAACCACAAGATGTGCATACAAATGGTGCTTTTGGCAGAACGCGCACGTGGATTTCTACCAAACGACGTGCTAAGCATGCCGATGCTGCTCTTTTTAGCACCCGCGCACGCATTTGTGCGAAAACGCGTTTTAAGCAAGCACATGCATCTTTTGGTAGACGCGGATGAAGTTTTCTGCAAAACCACAAGATGTGCATGCAAATGGTGCTTTTGGCAGAACGCGCACGTGGATTTCTACCAAACGACGTGCTAAGCATGCCGATGCTGCTCTTTTTAGCACCCGCGCACGGATTTGTGCGAAAACGCGTTTTAAGCATGCACATGCATCTTTTGGTAGACGCGGATGAAGTTTTCTGCAAAACCACAAGATGTGCATGCAAATGGTGCTTTTGGCAGAACGCGCACGTGGATTTCTACCAAACGACGTGCTAAGCATGCCGATGCTGCTCTTTTTAGCACCCGCGCACGCATTTGTGCGAAAACGCGTTTTAAGCATGCACATGCATCTTTTGGTAGACGCGGATGTTTTCTGCAAAACCACAAGATGTGCATGCAAATGGTGCTTTTGGCAGAACGCGCACGTGGATTTCTACCAAACGACGTGCTAAGCATGCCGATGCTGCTATTTTTAGCACCCGCAACGCATTTGTGCGAAAACGCGTTTTAAGCATGCACATGCATCTTTTGGTAGACGCGGATGAAGTTTTCTGCAAAACCACAAGATGTGCATGCAAATGGTGCTTTTGGCAGAACGCGCACGTGGATTTCTACCAAACGACGTGCTAAGCATGCCGATGCTGCTCTTTTTAGCACCCGCGCACGCATTTGTGCGAAAACGCGTTTTAAGCATGCACATGCATCTTTTGGTAGACGCGGATGAAGTTTTCTGCAAAACCACAAGATGTGCATGCAAATGGTGCTTTTTGCAGAACGCGCACGTGGATGTCTACCAAACTACGTGCTAAGCATGCCGATGCTGCTCTTTTTAGCACCCGCGCACGGATTTGTGCGAAAACGCGTTTTAAGCATGCACATGCATCTTTTGGTAGACGCGGATGAAGTTTTCTGCAAAACCACAAGATGTGCATGCAAATTGTGCTTTTGGCAGAACGCGCACGTGGATTTCTACCAAACGACGTGCTAAGCATGCCGATGCTGCTCTTTTTAGCACACGCGCACGCATTTGTGCGAAAACGCGTTTTAAGCATGCACATGCATCTTTTGGTAGACGCGGATGAAGTTTTCTGCAAAACCACAAGATGTGCATGCAAATGGTGCTTTTGGCAGAACGCGCACGTGGATTTCTACCAAACGACGTGCTAAGCATGCCGATGCTGCTCTTTTTAGCACCCGCACACGGATTTGTGCGAAAACGCGTTTTAAGCATGCACATGCATCTTTTGGTAGACGCGGATGAAGTTTTCTGCAAAACCACAAGATGTGCATGCAAATGGTGCTTTTGGCAGAACGCGCACGTGGATTTCTACCAAACGACGTGCTAAGCATGCCGATGCTGCTCTTTTTAGCACCCGCGCACGGATTTGTGCGAAAACGCGTTTTAAGCATGCACATGCATCTTTTGGTAGACGCGGATGAAGTTTTCTGCAAAACCACAAGATGTGCATGCAAATGGTGCTTTTGGCAGAACGCGCACGTGGATTTCTACCAAACGACGTGCTAAGCATGCCGATGCTGCTCTTTTTAGCACCCGCGCACGCATTTGTGCGAAAACGCGTTTTAAGCAGCACATGCATCTTTTGGTAGACGCGGATGAAGTTTTCTACAAAACCACAAGATGTGCATGCAAATGGTGCTTTTTGCAGAACGCGCACGTGGATTTCTACCAAACGACGTGCTAAGCATGCCGATGCTGCTCTTTTTAGCACACGCGCACGGATTTGTGCGAAAACGCGTTTTAAGCATGCACATGCATCTTTTGGTAGACGCGGATGAAGTTTTCTGCAAAACCACAAGATGTGCATGCAAATGGTGCTTTTGGCAGAACGCGCACGTGGATTTCTACCAAACGACGTGCTAAGCATGCCGATGCTGCTCTTTTTAGCACCCGCGCACGGATTTGTGCGAAAACGCGTTTTAAGCATGCACATGCATCTTTTGGTAGACGCGGATGAAGTTTTCTGCAAAACCACAAGATGTGCATGCAAATGGTGCTTTTGGCAGAACGCGCACGTGGATTTCTACCAAACGACGTGCTAAGCATGCCGATGCTGCTCTTTTTAGCACCCGCGCACGCATTTGTGCGAAAACGCGTTTTAAGCATGCACATGCATCTTTTGGTAGACGCGGATGAAGTTTTCTGCAAAACCACAAGATGTGCATGCAAATGGTGCTTTTGGCAGAACGCGCACGTGGATTTCTACCAAACGACGTGCTAAGCATGCCGATGCTGCTCTTTTTTAGCACCCGCGCACGCATTTGTGCGAAAACGCGTTTTAAGCATGCACATGCATCTTTTGCTAGACGCGGATGAAGTTTTCTGCAAAACCACAAGATGTGCATGCAAATGGTGCTTTTTGCAGAACGCGCACGTGGATTTCTACCAAACGACGTGCTAAGCATGCCGATGCTGCTCTTTTTAGCACCCGCGCACGCATTTGTGCGAAAACGCGTTTTAAGCATTTCATGCATCTTTTGGTAGACGCGGATGAAGTTTTCTGCAAAACCACAAGATGTGCATGCAAATGGTGCTTTTGGCAGAACGCGCACGTGGATTTCTACCAAACGACGTGCTAAGCATGCCGATGCTGCTCTTTTTAGCACCCGCGCACGGATTTGTGCGAAAACGCGTTTTAAGCATGCACATGCATCTTTTGGTAGACGCGGATGAAGTTTTCTGCAAAACCACAAGATGTGCATGCAAATGGTGCTTTTGGCAGAACGCGCACGTGGATTTCTACCAAACGACGTGCTAAGCATGCCGATGCTGCTCTTTTTAGCACCCGCGCACGCATTTGTGCGAAAACGCGTTTTAAGCATGCACATGCATCTTTTGGTAGACGCGGATGTTTTCTGCAAAACCACAAGATGTGCATGCAAATGGTGCTTTTGGCAGAACGCGCACGTGGATTTCTACCAAACGACGTGCTAAGCATGCCGATGCTGCTATTTTTAGCACCCGCAACGCATTTGTGCGAAAACGCGTTTTAAGCATGCACATGCATCTTTTGGTAGACGCGGATGAAGTTTTCTGCAAAACCACAAGATGTGCATGCAAAATGGTGCTTTTGGCAGAACGCGCACGTGGATTTCTACCAAACGACGTGCTAAGCATGCCGATGCTGCTCTTTTTAGCACCCGCGCACGCATTTGTGCGAAAACGCGTTTTAAGCATGCACATGCATCTTTTGGTAGACGCGGATGAAGTTTTCTGCAAAACCACAAGATGTGCATGCAAATGGTGCTTTTTGCAGAACGCGCACGTGGATGTCTACCAAACTACGTGCTAAGCATGCCGATGCTGCTCTTTTTAGCACCCGCGCACGGATTTGTGTGAAAACGCGTTTTAAGCATGCACATGCATCTTTTGGTAGACGCGGATGAAGTTTTCTGCAAAACCACAAGATGTGCATGCAAATTGTGCTTTTGGCAGAACGCGCACGTGGATTTCTACCAAACGACGTGCTAAGCATGCCGATGCTGCTCTTTTTAGCACACGCGCACGCATTTGTGCGAAAACGCGTTTTAAGCATGCACATGCATCTTTTGGTAGACGCGGATGAAGTTTTCTGCAAAACCACAAGATGTGCATGCAAATGGTGCTTTTGGCAGAACGCGCACGTGGATTTCTACCAAACGACGTGCTAAGCATGCCGATGCTGCTCTTTTTAGCACCCGCACACGGATTTGTGCGAAAACGCGTTTTAAGCATGCACATGCATCTTTTGGTAGACGCGGATGAAGTTTTCTGCAAAACCACAAGATGTGCATGCAAATGGTGCTTTTGGCAGAACGCGCACGTGGATTTCTACCAAACGACGTGCTAAGCATGCCGATGCTGCTCTTTTTAGCACCCGCGCACGGATTTGTGCGAAAACGCGTTTTAAGCATGCACATGCATCTTTTGGTAGACGCGGATGAAGTTTTCTGCAAAACCACAAGATGTGCATGCAAATGGTGCTTTTGGCAGAACGCGCACGTGGATTTCTACCAAACGACGTGCTAAGCATGCCGATGCTGCTCTTTTTAGCACCCGCGCACGCATTTGTGCGAAAACGCGTTTTAAGCAGCACATGCATCTTTTGGTAGACGCGGATGAAGTTTTCTACAAAACCACAAGATGTGCATGCAAATGGTGCTTTTTGCAGAACGCGCACGTGGATTTCTACCAAACGACGTGCTAAGCATGCCGATGCTGCTCTTTTTAGCACACGCGCACGGATTTGTGCGAAAACGCGTTTTAAGCATGCACATGCATCTTTTGGTAGACGCGGATGAAGTTTTCTGCAAAACCACAAGATGTGCATGCAAATGGTGCTTTTGGCAGAACGCGCACGTGGATTTCTACCAAACGACGTGCTAAGCATGCCGATGCTGCTCTTTTTAGCACCCGCGCACGGATTTGTGCGAAAACGCGTTTTAAGCATGCACATGCATCTTTTGGTAGACGCGGATGAAGTTTTCTGCAAAACCACAAGATGTGCATGCAAATGGTGCTTTTGGCAGAACGCGCACGTGGATTTCTACCAAACGACGTGCTAAGCATGCCGATGCTGCTCTTTTTAGCACCCGCGCACGCATTTGTGCGAAAACGCGTTTTAAGCATGCACATGCATCTTTTGGTAGACGCGGATGAAGTTTTCTGCAAAACCACAAGATGTGCATGCAAATGGTGCTTTTGGCAGAACGCGCACGTGGATTTCTACCAAACGACGTGCTAAGCATGCCGATGCTGCTCTTTTTAGCACCCGCGCACGCATTTGTGCGAAAACGCGTTTTAAGCATGCACATGCATCTTTTGCTAGACGCGGATGAAGTTTTCTGCAAAACCACAAGATGTGCATGCAAATGGTGCTTTTTGCAGAACGCGCACGTGGATTTCTACAAACGACGTGCTAAGCATGCCGATGCTGCTCTTTTTAGCACCCGCGCACGCATTGTGCGAAAACGCGTTTTAAGCATTTCATGCATCTTTTGGTAGACGCGGATGAAGTTTTCTGCAAAACCACAAGATGTGCATGCAAATGGTGCTTTTGGCAGAACGCGCACGTGGATTTCTACCAAACGACGTGCTAAGCATGCCGATGCTGCTCTTTTTAGCATCCGCGCACGCATTTGTGCGAAAACGCGTTTTAAGCATGCACATGCATCATCTTTTGGTAGACGCGGATGAAGTTTTCTGCAAAACCACAAGATGTGCATGCAAATGGTTCTTTTTGCAGAACGCGCACGTGGATTTCTACCAAACGACGTGCTAAGCATGCCGATGCTGCTCTTTTTAGCACCCGCGCACGCATTTGTGCGAAAACGCGTTTTAAGCATGCACATGCATCTTTTGGTAGACGCGGATGAAGTTTTCTGCAAAACCACAAGATGTGCATGCAAATGGTGCTTTTGGCAGAACGCGCACGTGGATTTCTACCAAACGACCGGGGCTAAGCATGCCGATGCTGCTCTTTTTAGCACCCGCGCACGCATTTGTGCGAAAACGCGTTTTAAGCATGCACATGCATCTTTTGGTAGACGCGGATGAAGTTTTCTGCAAAACCACAAGATGTGCATGCAAATGGTGCTTTTTGCAGAACGCGCACGTGGATTTCTACCAAACGACGTGCTAAGCATGCCGATGCTGCTCTTTTTAGCACCCGCGCACGGATTTGTGCGAAAACGCGTTTTAAGCATGCACATGCATCTTTTGGTAGACGCGGATGAAGTTTTCTGCAAAACCACAAGATGTGCATGCAAATGGTGCTTTTGGCAGAACGCGCACGTGGATTTCTACCAAACGACGTGCTAAGCATGCCGATGCTGCTCTTTTTAGCACCCGCGCACGGATTTGTGCGAAAACGCGTTTTAAGCATGCACATGCATCTTTTGGTAGACGCGGATGAAGTTTTCTGCAAAACCACAAGATGTGCATGCAAATGGTGCTTTTGGCAGAACGCGCACGTGGATTTCTACCAAACGACGTGCTAAGCATGCCGATGCTGCTCTTTTTAGCACCCGCGCACGCATTTGTGCGAAAACGCGTTTTAAGCATATCTGTCTCGCGTGTGGGTAGACGCGGATGAAGTTTTCTGCAAAACCCACAAGATGTGCATGCAAATGGTGCTTTTGGCAGAACGCGCACGTGGATTTCTACCAAACGACGTGCTAAGCATGCCGATGCTGCTCGTTTTAGCACCCGCGCACGGATTTGTGCGAAAACGCGTTTTAAGCATGCACATGCATCTTTTGGTAGACGCGGATGAAGTTTTCTGCAAAACCACAAGATGTGCATGCAAATGGTGCTTTTGGCAGAACGCGCACGTGGATTTCTACCAAACGACGTGCTAAGCATGCCGATGCTGCTCTTTTTAGCACCCGCGCACGCATTTGTGCGAAAACGCGTTTTAAGCATGCACATGCATCTTTTGGTAGACGCGGATGTTTTCTGCAAAACCACAAGATGTGCATGCAAATGGTGCTTTTGGCAGAACGCGCACGTGGATTTCTACCAAACGACGTGCTAAGCATGCCGATGCTGCTCTTTTTAGCACCCGCGCACGCATTTGTGCGAAAACGCGTTTTAAGCATGCACATGCATCTTTTGCTAGACGCGGATGAAGTTTTCTGCAAAACCACAAGATGTGCATGCAAATGGTGCTTTTTGCAGAACGCGCACGTGGATTTCTACCAAACGACGTGCTAAGCATGCCGATGCTGCTCTTTTTAGCACCCGCGCACGCATTTGTGCGAAAACGCGTTTTAAGCATTTCATGCATCTTTTGGTAGACGCGGATGAAGTTTTCTGCAAAACCACAAGATGTGCATGCAAATGGTGCTTTTTGCAGAACGCGCACGTGGATTTCTACCAAACGACGTGCTAAGCATGCCGATGCTGCTCTTTTTAGCACCCGCGCACGGGATTTGTGCGAAAACGCGTTTTAAGCATGCACATGCATCTTTTGGTAGACGCGGATGAAGTTTTCTGCAAAACCACAAGATGTGCATGCAAATGGTGCTTTTGGCAGAACGCGCACGTGGATTTCTACCAAACGACGTGCTAAGCATGCCGATGCTGCTCTTTTTAGCACCCGCGCACGCATTTGTGCGAAAACGCGTTTTAAGCATGCACATGCATCTTTTGGTAGACGCGGATGTTTTCTGCAAAACCACAAGATGTGCATGCAAATGGTGCTTTTGGCATTACGCGCACGTGGATTTCTACCAAACGACGTGCTAAGCATGCCGATGCTGCTATTTTTAGCACCCGCGCACGTATTTGTGCGAAAACGCGTTTTAAGCATGCACATGCATCTTTTGGTAGACGCGGATGAAGTTTTCTGCAAAACCACAAGATGTGCATGCAAATGGTGCTTTTTGCAGAACGCGCACGTGGATTTCTACCAAACGACGTGCTAAGCATGCCGATGCTGCTCTTTTTAGCATCCGCGCACGCATTTGTGCGAAAACGCGTTTTAAGCATGCACATGCATCATCTTTTGGTAGACGCGGATGAAGTTTTCTGCAAAACCACAAGATGTGCATGCAAATGGTTCTTTTTGCAGAACGCGCACGTGGATTTCTACCAAACGACGTGCTAAGCATGCCGATGCTGCTCTTTTTAGCACCCGCGCACGCATTTGTGCGAAAACGCGTTTTAAGCATGCACATGCATCTTTTGGTAGACGCGGATGAAGTTTTCTGCAAAACCACAAGATGTGCATGCAAATGGTGCTTTTGGCAGAACGCGCACGTGGATTTCTACCAAACGACGGTCTAAGCATGCCGATGCTGCTCTTTTTAGCACCCGCGCACGCATTTGTGCGAAAACGCGTTTTAAGCATGCACATGCATCTTTTGGTAGACGCGGATGAAGTTTTCTGCAAAACCACAAGATGTGCATGCAAATGGTGCTTTTTGCAGAACGCGCACGTGGATTTCTACCAAACGACGTGCTAAGCATGCCGATGCTGCTCTTTTTAGCACCCGCGCACGGATTTGTGCGAAAACGCGTTCTAAGCATGCACATGCATCTTTTGGTAGACGCGGATGAAGTTTTCTGCAAAACCACAAGATGTGCATGCAAATGGTGCTTTTGGCAGAACGCGCACGTGGATTTCTACCAAACGACGTGCTAAGCATGCCGATGCTGCTCTTTTTAGCACACGCGCACGCATTTGTGCGAAAACGCGTTTTAAGCATGCACATGCATCTTTTGGTAGACGCGGATGAAGTTTTCTGCAAAACCACAAGATGTGCATGCAAATGATGCTTTTTGCAGAACGTGCACGTGGATTTCTACCAAACGACGTGCTAAGCATGCCGATGCTGCTCTTTTTAGCACCCGCGCACGGATTTGTGCGAAAACGCGTTTTAAACATGCACATGCATCTTTTGGTAGACGCGGATGAAGTTTTCTGCAAAACCACAAGATGTGCATGCAAATGGTGCTTTTGGCAGAACGCGCACGTGGATTTCTACCAAACGACGTGCTAAGCATGCCGATGCTGCTCTTTTTAGCACCCGCGCACGCATTTGTGCGAAAACGCGTTTTAAGCATGCACATGCATCTTTTGGTAGACGCGGATGTTTTCTGCAAAACCACAAGATGTGCATGCAAATGGTGCTTTTGGCAGAACGCGCACGTGGATTTCTACCAAACTACGTGCTAAGCATGCCGATGCTGCTCTTTTTAGCACCCGCGCACGAATTTGTGCGAAAACGCGTTTTAAGCATGCACATGCATCTTTTGGTAGACGCGGATGAAGTTTTCTGCAAAACCACAAGATGTGCATGCAAATTGTGCTTTTGGCAGAACGCGCACGTGGATTTCTACCAAACGACGTGCTAAGCATGCCGATGCTGCTCTTTTTAGCACCCGCGCACGCATTTGTGCGAAAACGCGTTTTAAGCATGCACATGCATCTTTTGGTAGACGCGGATGAAGTTTTCTGCAAAACCACAAGATGTGCATGCAAATGGTACTTTTGGCAGAACGCGCACGTGGATTTCTACCAAACGACGTGCTAAGCATGCCGATGCTGTTCTTTTTAGCACCCGCACACGGATTTGTGCGAAAACGCGTTTTAAGCATGCACATGCATCTTTTGGTAGACGCGGATGAAGTTTTCTGCAAAACCACAAGATGTGCATGCAAATGGTGCTTTTGGCAGAACGCGCACGTGGATTTCTACCAAACGACGTGGTAAGCATGCCGATGCTGCTCGTTTTAGCACCCGCGCACGGATTTGTGCGAAAACGCGTTTTAAGCATGCACATGCATCTTTTGGTAGACGCGGATGAAGTTTTCTGCAAAACCACAAGATGTGCATGCAAATGGTGCTTTTGGCAGAACGCGCACGTGGATTTCTACCAAACGACGTGCTAAGCATGCCGATGCTGCTCTTTTTAGCACCCGCGCACGCATTTGTGCGAAAACGCGTTTTAAGCAGCACATGCATCTTTTGGTAGACGCGGATGAAGTTTTCTACAAAACCACAAGATGTGCATGCAAATGGTGCTTTTTGCAGAACGCGCACGTGGATTTCTACCAAACGACGTGCTAAGCATGCCGATGCTGCTCTTTTTAGCACACGCGCACGGATTTGTGCGAAAAACGCGTTTTAAGCATGCACATGCATCTTTTGGTAGACGCGGATGAAGTTTTCTGCAAAACCACAAGATGTGCATGCAAATGGTGCTTTTGGCAGAACGCGCACGTGGATTTCTACCAAACGACGTGCTAAGCATGCCGATGCTGCTCTTTTTAGCACCCGCGCACGCATTTGTGCGAAAACGCGTTTTAAGCATGCACATGCATCTTTTGCTAGACGCGGATGAAGTTTTCTGCAAAACCACAAGATGTGCATGCAAATGGTTGCTTTTTGCAGAACGCGCACGTGGATTTCTACCAAACGACGTGCTAAGCATGCCGATGCTGCTCTTTTTAGCACCCGCGCACGCATTTGTGCGAAAACGCGTTTTAAGCATGCACATGCATCTTTTGGTAGACGCGGATGTTTTCTGCAAAACCACAAGATGTGCATGCAAATGGTGCTTTTGGCAGAACGCGCACGTGGATTTCTACCAAACGACGTGCTAAGCATGGCGATGCTGCTATTTTTAGCACCCGCGCACACATTTGTGCGAAAACGCGTTTTAAGCATGCACATGCATCTTTTGGTAGACGCGGATGAAGTTTTCTGCAAAACCACAAGATGTGCATGCAAATGGTGCTTTTTGCAGAACGCGCACGTGGATTTCTACCAAACGACGTGCTAAGCATGCCGATGCTGCTCTTTTTAGCATCCGCGCACGCATTTGTGCGAAAACGCGTTTTAAGCATGCACATGCATCATCTTTTGGTAGACGCGGATGAAGTTTTCTGCAAAACCACAAGATGTGCATGCAAATGGTTCTTTTTGCAGAACGCGCACGTGGATTTCTACCAAACGACGTGCTAAGCATGCCGATGCTGCTCTTTTTAGCACCCGCGCACGCATTTGTGCGAAAACGCGTTTTAAGCATGCACATGCATCTTTTGGTAGACGCGGATGAAGTTTTCTGCAAAACCACAAGATGTGCATGCAAATGGTGCTTTTGGCAGAACGCGCACGTGGATTTCTACCAAACGACGGGCTAAGCATGCCGATGCTGCTCTTTTTAGCACCCGCGCACGCATTTGTGCGAAAACGCGTTTTAAGCATGCACATGCATCTTTTGGTAGACGCGGATGAAGTTTTCTGCAAAACCACAAGATGTGCATGCAAATGCTGCTTTTTGCAGAACGCGCACGTGGATTTCTACCAAACGACGTGCTAAGCATGCCGATGCTGCTCTTTTTAGCACCCGCGCACGGATTTGTGCGGAAACGCGTTTTAAGCATGCACATGCATCTTTTGGTAGACGCGGATGAAGTTTTCTGCAAAACCACAAGATGTGTGCAAATGGTGCTTTTGGCAGAACGCGCACGTGGATTTCTACCAAACGACGTGCTAAGCATGCCGATGCTGCTCTTTTTAGCACCCGCGCACGCATTTGTGCGAAAACGCGTTTTAAGCATGCACATGCATCTTTTGGTAGACGCGGATGAAGTTTTCTGCAAAACCACAAGATGTGCATGCAAATGGTGCTTTTTGCAGAACGCGCACGTGGATTTCTACCAAACGACGTGCTAAGCATGCCGATGCTGCTCTTTTTAGCACCCGCGCACGGATTTGTGCGAAAACGCGTTTTAAACATGCACATGCATCTTTTGGTAGACGCGGATGAAGTTTTCTGCAAAACCACAAGATGTGCATGCAAATGGTGCTTTTGGCAGAACGCGCACGTGGATTTCTACCAAACGACGTGCTAAGCATGCCGATGCTGCTCTTTTTAGCACCCGCGCACGCATTTGTGCGAAAACGCGTTTTAAGCATGCACATGCATCTTTTGGTAGACGCGGATGAAGTTTTCTGCAAAACCACAAGATGTGCATGCAAATGGTGCTTTTTGCAGAACGCGCACGTGGATTTCTACCAAACTACGTGCTAAGCATGCCGATGCTGCTCTTTTTAGCACCCGCGCACGGATTTGTGCGAAAACGCGTTTTAAGCATGCACATGCATCTTTTGGTAGACGCGGATGAAGTTTTCTGCAAAACCACAAGATGTGCATGCAAATTGTGCTTTTGGCAGAACGCGCACGTGGATTTCTACCAAACGACGTGCTAAGCATGCCGATGCTGCTCTTTTTAGCACCCGCGCACGCATTTGTGCGAAAACGCGTTTTAAGCATGCACATGCATCTTTTGGTAGACGCGGATGAAGTTTTCTGCAAAACCACAAGATGTGCATGCAAATGGTGCTTTTGGCAGAACGCGCACGTGGATTTCTACCAAACGACGTGCTAAGCATGCCGATGCTGCTCTTTTTAGCACCCGCGCACGCATTTGTGCGAAAACGCGTTTTAAGCATGCACATGCATCTTTTGGTAGACGCGGATGAAGTTTTCTGCAAAACCACAAGATGTGCATGCAAATGGTGCTTTTTGCAGAACGC